>NW_024357502.1:2107659-2133890 GCF_014805655.1 Passer montanus | reverse complement strand
GTGCCGGCGGCGGGGCCGGGGCGGCCCCGGGCACGGCGCGGGGCGGGCCGGGGCGGAGCGCGGCGGCACGGACCGAAATTGCTCGGCTCGGCACGGCAGGACGCGGCACGGCACTGCCCGGCTCGGCACGGCACGGCTCAGTTCGGTACGGCGCTGCAGAACTCGGTAGGGCTCGGTTGGGCTCGGTTCGGCACGGCACGGTTCGGCATCCCGGCGGTACCGCGCGGGGCCCGGCTGTCCCGGGAGCGGCGGGGGCTGCGCCTCGCGGGGCCGGGGCGCCTCGGGGGTGTCCCGGGTGCGGGGGCGATGCCGTGCCGTGCCGTGCCGTGCCGCGGGCAGCGGGAGCGGGGCGGGCAGCGCGGGTGTCCCACGGGAAGCGGAGCCCGGGTTTGGTTTTGGGGTGTACCGCACCCCAAGGCGTGCGAGCAGCGGGTTGCACAGGGCGTGGGGACTCAGCGTTTCCATGAGCACCGCACACGCTGCAGCTCATGGAAGAGGGAGGATGGATGGAGGGATGTGGGGCGCTGGAAGGGGATGATTCTCCTCGGCTGGCTTTTCGCCTTCCCGGCTGCTCTCAGAGCTGAGCCGGTCCCGTCTCCAGCCGGTCCAGGAAGGCTGGCTCCCTGCTCCAGGGTGCCTGGGACACCATCCCCACAGCCCCCTGCCCGCCCTCTGCCCCTGGGGATGGCCCATGATGTTTGCACATTCCTCCCAAGGCTGCCGAGCCCCGGGCAGAGCGGGCAGAGCTGTGCTGAGGGCCCTGTGTGTCCTGCGGAGGCTTCCTGGGGGTACGAGCTGCCAGGAGCTGTGCTGTGACCTGCCCTGCCTCGGGGGGTGACAGCAGGACACGGGGACAGCAGGTAGCCCAAAGGGCTGACAGCCTGGAGTTGTCAGAGGAGGGGAAAGGGGAAGGGCAGCCCGAGCTCCACACAGTGTTTTGTCCCTGTGTCCGTTCCCTGTCCTTGCCTGGGGTGGGGACACACACTGGTGGCAGGGCTGGGGCAGAGAGGGACAGCGAGCTCCCAGCCCTGTATTTTTGGAAGTGACACCAATCCTGCCAGGGAATCCAGATTCCTATGGTGGCCCTGGGCTGCTTCCTGCTGCTCCTGCGAGCAGCTTGTGGAACCATGTGCCCTTCCAGCCCCTGGTGGTGCTTACCCCGGAGCTCTGACCCATGTCAGGTCCCCTCCTGAGCAGGGTGGCGGTGTTGGGGCTCCCCTGCTTGGTGCACGGTTGCTCCCGGCTCTCCGGGGCTGCCGGGAATTGGGAAAAGCGGAGCAGGCGGGATTGCGAAAGGGCCGAGTGTGAGGGGGCCCTGGGGAGAAGGGGAGGGCTGGAGCCATGGGACTCACCAGACCTTCTCCTGCCCCGGCTGCTGGGGACATGACCCCGTGCTCTCAGGGATGTCCTGGCATGGGACATCAACAGGGAGTGACTGTGTCACCCCTTAACCTTCTCAAGGAAGGATAAACAGAGCGAGCTTCCTCTCCCTTGTGCTGGCGGCTTTCCCAGGTCTCTTGTGCTGCTCTTCTCTGAGTCCTCCCAGTTGTCAGTGCCTGGGATGCTCCATGTCCCCTGTGGGTGTGTCCAAGGCTGCTGCTGAGTGGCCTCGGTGGCCTGGCCCTTCCCTGCTGCTGTGGCTTGGGATGTCACCCTGTGATCAAACACACGGATTTACCCAAGGACCTGCCTCACCCGGAGCTCTGTTGGCTGTTCACTGGGGTTTTGGTGGGGGTTCTGATGTCCTGCAGTGTGCCCAGCGACTGCTGAAGGACACACATGATTTGGACAGTCCTGGGTCGCAGGGCACCAGCACAGCTGACCCCTCTGGAAGGGGCAGCCCCTGTGCAAGATGCAGGGCACTGATGGGGACAGTGCCTGGCTGTAAGTCACCTGTCAGGGTGACTCTGTCCTCTGATCCATCTCCCACTGGGACAAGCAGAGCCAGTGGGCTGGCACAGGGGCAGTTGGAGCAGTGTCGTGGCTCCTGCTGCCATGTGGGGCTGTCCCCTGCCCTGAAGGGTCCTCTCACCCACGCCAACCTCACCACAGCAGGGCTGAGGCTGAGAACTGGAGGAGCCCCAGGATTTTGCCTCCTCAGTACTCTCAGACACCCCACCAGCAGTGCCAGCTGTGCTGCAGGCTGGGCTGTGGCTCAGGGCCTCGTGCACACCCGGCTGGGACATTCCTGAGGTTTTCCTGGGCAGTGGCAAGAACCTGGGCTGCTTCCCGGCTCCCACGCCCAGCGCTGGCTGCAGCCAGCCCGTCCTCCAGAGCCCTTTACCCTCACCGTGCAGTTCTGCCGAGCATCCCTGCCTGGGGCAGCACGTCCAGGGTGCCACAAGCACATCCCGAGTGCCACAAGCCCTGCTCCAAGAGGAGATTGTCCCAGGCCGGAGCTGACAGCAGGATGGTTGGGATGCCGGGGTGGGCTGCCCACTCAGAGCAGAGCCTGTGGAAAGAACGAGCAGCAGAGCAGCAGGAGAGGAGCAAACGCACAACTTGTGCCTCAGAGAACGGAAAAAGTGATGTGCACAATGAGAGCCCTGTTAGCCTGGCTGCCCAGGACATGGACACGGGCACGGAGCGTGTGAGGAGAGGGAGGTGCTGCAGGAACGGGCACGGGGCCCTGCTGTGCTGCAGGGAGCTCACATGGCAGCTCGCCTGGGCTGCCCATGGAAAAGGCTTTGGTCCCACACAGCTCAGCTGGGGACGTCACTGGGAAACTCTGAGGTGAGTGGCAGAGCTGAGGAAGCACAGGGGGATGAGAGATGCTGGAGCAGAGCTGAAGCAGGACCCAGGAGCAGGGATTACAGACCCTGGAGCTCACGCTGCTGAGGCTTGGAGGGGATCAGTGATTTGCTGCACAAAGCCCAAGCACTTTTCAGGTGCCATGTTCTCTGTGTTTTGTTTCTCAATGCACAAATTTTAATTTTCCTTGTAGCCAGGGATGTAGGCTGCACCATGCTGATGTACCAGGCTGTCCCTGTTCCCATCTCCAATTACCCCTTTTCTGTCTCTGCAGTTTGTACCAGGAAGGTGTTTTTTCCCCCTCCTGGCACAGTTTTGCTTTGAAAAGCATGTGATCCTGACCAGAAAGCCCACAGAGTGGTGACTTCCCCATGTAACCACATTTTAGTTCCAGCAGGTGACCAGTTTTAATCCACTTAGCAGAAGGTGCACTGATTTTGTTGAGTGCTAATTCATCAAAAGGTGGTGCAAGATGAATCGAATGCCTTCCCGTCTCAGCCTGTTACATCAACACAGTCACTCCAATTAACAGGACCTGTGATCTCATAAAAGGCCATTCCCACTTCCTGCCGCGGGCTATTTCTGCCAGACCGTGGAGATTGGCATTAATTGTGTCCTTTAGGGTTGTACTGACCCCGTTGTGGAAGTGCCCAGTTGCACAGCAGAGCATCCTGCTCGCTCAGGAGCACTGGGGAAGCTCCAGTTGTGCATTCCTAAGGAAACACACCCCAAGGTGTGTTGTATTCAGCACTGAGGGAGCCCACATTTGTGTGTCAGGAGAGCTCTGAGGGTTTACAGCCCTTCCTCTGGGCAGGGCAATGTCCCCTCAGTGTCCCAGGGGTGGAATGAGAAGTTTTGTTGCTGCTGTAAGATGGCAAAGTCATCCCTTCCCTGCTTTCCAAGCAGGGTGGAGATGAGGATGGAGAATTCCCATTCCAAGCCCAGAGATCCCCTTTCCTGAGCTACTGGCAGGGCTGGGGTGGCCTTTTGCAGCCTCCCTCCCTTCCTGCTGGCTGGCTAAAAGGTTCAGCAGAGCGTTTCCCCTCTCTCTGCCCACAAACACACATCCTGCTGAGCTCTGGCAGTGCCAGGGCAGGCAGCTGAGGCACCAGGAGCCCAGAGCTGGCTCCCACCACCCCCAGCTGCCTGGGCCATGTCCCCACCAGCTCTGTGGTGTCCCCTGCCCCCCAGATGTGATAGAGGAGAGAGCCAGACCCACGCTGGTGTGGTTGCTCTGAAGGAAGTGATGTGCTTCACAGAATTACAGGGTTGGAAAAGACCTCCAGGGTCACCAATCCCCACCTTGCCAGCCAGACCAGAGCACTGAGTGCCACATCCAGTCACTGCCACCCCTGTGTCTGCTGTGGAACTGGAGCAGCAGTGCTGGTCCTTGTTACTCCTCACTCTTCCCGAGCATCTCTGCAGGCTCATCCCGAGGCTCTCACTGCTCCTGGTGGCACCTCCAGTGTCACATGTGCCCAAAGGGGCAGGCAGGCAGCAGGGCTGGGCCCTCTGGAGGCTTGTGTTGGTGTTTTGGGTGTGGCAAAGGGGCTGGCACTGGGCACCATCCTGGTTCATCCTTGCCTTGGCCCAGGAGGCATTCTGGAGAGGCTGGAGTGTGGAGCAGGTCCTCATCACCTGGAAAAGTGAACCAAGCAGGAATGGGGCTGAGTCCTGTGTGAAAACCCTGCCCTGGAGGCTGGTGGGGAGGTGGAGCAGCTGTGCCAGCCCCCAGCTCTGCATGGGGTTTGAATTTGTTTCCCTTTCTCTGTGACACTGCAGCTAAATACGGAAATTTTAAATCACCCCGGGAAAGCCAAAACTTGGGTTTTTTTAATGTTTTCTAATGGCAAGCACGGTCTGTATGAGTGCAGCAAGCAGAATCTGTGCTCAGGGGGACTTGGAGACAGAAATATCCTGCTGGGGGGCTGCCCTGGGGGTGTTTTGGGGGAATGCTTTCCCATCATGGAAGGGACTGGCAGGGATGGTGGCACGAGGCTGCAGTGGACAGCGAGGTGGGCATGGGCGAGCAAGGGTCAGAGCTTGTCAGCACCCCCCGTGCAGAAATGCTGCTCCAGAGCTACAGGATCCATGGGAATAGCACGCTGGGAAGGGAGGGCAGCTCACAGAGAAGGGTTTTCACTATTGTTTGCCGTGGGACTGGTACGGGAATACCACATCTCCCTCAGGTATTCGGGGAGCCACAAATATTGTCAGAGGAATGCGAATGCTCCGGCTGCCTCGCTCGTCATGGAAGGGAGGGCAGGAGCGTGGGCTGGAATCCCCTCAGCCAGCAGCCATTCCCTGCTCCTGCTGGATCGAGCTCCTGGCCGGTCCAGCTGGGCTTTCCCTGTGCCCTGAGCCTGTTCCAGCTCCCTCAGCTCTGGCATCTCATCCCCTCCTTCCATTCACCTCTCCTGGGCACCTGGGCACCCATCTGCCCTCACTGCCCTTCAGATGTGACCAGACAGGGCAGTGGGGGCTCAGCTGGAGCTGTTGACAGGGGGGGACAGGGGACAGGGGCACTGGGCAGGTCCCTGACAGCCCCAAGGATGCAGGAGCTGTGTGTTAGGGGCACTCTGGCCGGGCACATGGCTGTGCCCGTGCTGGGCAGGGCGTTTAACCAGCACAGAGCTGGGCAGGGGGCAAGATGTGGGGGCCTGGATGGGGATATTGGTGTTCCAACACAACCCTGACGCTGTCTGCCCCTGCAGGGCCCCGCTGCCATGGGAGGCACGCGGGCATGGCCGGAGCTGCTGGTGCTGCTGGGCAGCGCCTGGCTGTGGGTGGGCAGCGCCCAGCCCACCCCCCCGGGCCCCACGCGCCCCGCCGGGCCCCAGCTGAGGTTCCGCCTGGCCGGGTACCCCCGCAAGCACAACGAGGGCCGCGTGGAGGTCTTCTACAACGACGAGTGGGGCACCGTCTGCGACGACGACTTCACGCTGGGCAACGCGCACGTGCTGTGCCGCCACCTGGGCTTCGTGGCCGCCACCGGCTGGGCCCACAGCGCCAAGTACGGCAAAGGAGTCGGTAAGAGAGGGGTGCTGGGCATGGCATCCCCCCGGGCACAGCCACCACACGTCTGCAAGGGGCAGGCTGTGTGTTTGCAGAGCGCCCGGCAGTCATTGTGTGCTCAGGTGTGCATGTGGGGGAGCTTTCTGTGGGATTGTGTGCACGTGTGGGAGCTTTCTGTGTGATTGTGTGCTCAGGTGTGCACATGTGAGAGCTTTCTGTGGGATTGAGTACACGTCTGGGAGCTTTCTGTGTGATTGTGTGCTCAGGTGTGCACATGTGAGAGCTTTCTGTGGGATTGAGTACACGTCTGGGAGCTTTCTGTGTGATTGTGTGCTCAGGTGTGCACATGTGAGAGCTTTCTGTGGGATTGAGTACACGTCTGGGAGCTTTCTGTGTGATTGTGTGCTCAGGTGTGCACATGTGGGAGCTTTCTGTGGGATTGTGTGCACGTGTGGGAGCTTTCTGTGTGTTTGTGTGCACGTGTGGGAGCTCTCTGTGTGATTGTGTGCTCAGGTGTGCACATGTGAGAGCTTTCTGTGGGATTGTGTACACGTCTGGGAGCTTTCTGTGTGATTGTGTGCTCAGGTGTGCATGTGTGGGAGCTTTCTGTGTGATTGTGTGCATGTGTGGGAGCTTTCTGTGGGATTGTGTGCTCAGGTGTGCACATGGGGGAGCTTTCTGTGTGATTGTGTGCATGTGTGGGAGCTTTCTGTGTGGTTGTGTGCTCAGGTGTGCACGTGTGGGAGCTTTCTGTGTGTCAGAGCAGCCCCTTGGGGAGGTGGAGCCTCCCCATCTGCAGACCCCCACCCAGAACTATTGTAAATTCAGGCAACCCTAACAAGGGGAGAGATGATACATCTGACTACATCTTATCAGAAGGCTAATTTATTCCTTTACCATACTATCATATATTAAAGAATACTATACTGTACTAAAGAATACAGAAAGGATACTTACAGAATGCTAAAAAGATAATAATGAAAACTCGTGACTCTCTCCAGAGTCTGACACAGCTTGGCCCTGATTGGCCAAAGAGTGAAAACAACTCCCAGCAGAACCCAGTGAAACAATCACCTGTGGGTAAACAATCTCCAAACACATTCCACATGAGCACAACGCAGGAGAAGCAAATGAGACAAGAATTGTTTTCCTTTTCTCTGAAAATCACGTTCAGGGAATGTGAATGCCACACAGAACTTTACTCCTGGCGTTTCACTGGCTTCAGCTTTGTGCTGCAGCTCCTGCTGTAACCTGTGTGCTCCCCATACTCTGTGGGCACCTTCCCTGCTCCCAGGGGACCCTTGGCTCCCCCTCACCCCCGGGCTGTGTCTGGCAGGGCGGATCTGGCTGGACAACGTGAACTGTGCTGGAAACGAGAAGGACATCAGGGACTGCAAGCACCGGGGCTGGGGGAACAGCGACTGCAGCCACGAGGAGGATGCAGGTGTGGTCTGCAAGGATGAACGCATTCCGGGCTTCAAGGACTCCAACGTCATCGAGGTGAGGAGGCTGCTGGCCAGAGCGGGCAGCTGGTGACATCCAGGATGCCACAGAGCGCCCTGGGTGTGGGACAGTCTGGGGACTCGCCCTGGGGGTGCAGGAAGCAGCACCTGGTTGTGCTCCCTGGAGATGCAGCTGGGGACCCAAGGGGACAAGAGGCACTGAGCTCTCTGCATGAGGTTCAGTCCTTGGCTGCCCAGGGCCATCAGATGAGGCCAGCAGGAATGCAGGACTGGCTGTCCCTGTGCCCCGCCTGTGACTGGGGACCCCTCTCCTTCACCCTTGGAGGTTCCCTGGAGCGGGCTGGCAGGAGGAGGGGCGGTGGGATGGGGCTGAGCTGGGGCTGACCTGACCCCGCAGACCGAGCAGAGCCACGTGGAGGAGGTGCGGCTGCGGCCGGTGGTGTCCGGGGGGCGGCGGCAGCAGCTGCCGGTGACAGAGGGCATCGTGGAGGTGCGCTACAGGGACAGCTGGGCACAGATCTGCGACCAGGGCTGGGACAGCCACAACAGCCGTGTCGTCTGTGGCATGATGGGCTTCCCGGCGGAGAAGAAAGTCAACAGGAACTTCTACAAGTGAGTGTGGCCGGCAGGGAGCCCGCAGGGGTGTCCAAGCAGGGCTGGGGATGGTGCCAGGGCTATGGGATAGTACTGGGGGGACAGCAGAGGCTGTGCTGTTGGATGTTGTGGCTCCTAAAATCCCTCCCACGCTGCTGCTCACCAGTCCAAGCCCCAGCTGGCCATCTGGACACTTGCTAACCGAGCTGGGGGGGTGGGGTAGTTGGGAGGCTGTGTCCCCCTACCACACACACACAGCAAGGCCACTCCAAGGGGAGCGCCTTTGCTCCCTGGCAGGGCTGTCCCCAGCCCAAGGAAGGGGACGTTTGCAGCCATCAGGGGGTGCTCCAGGCACCCCGTGGGTGGAGCGAGGGGCACGGACACGCCGTGCCTGGCACTGTGTGTGCCCTGAGCAGGCAGCTCTGGTGTTGCTCCACAGGCGGCTGAGGCGAGCAGCCAGGACGAGGGGCCACAGCCCGAGGCTGGGCAGCAGGTAAGGGGCCAGGGCCCTATCTGCTGAGCCATGGCAGAGCTGGGCTGTCCAGCCCCACCAGTCTCTGCTGTCAGAATGGATCTGGGCACAAACAGATCCAGAGCAGACTGAAGGTTTGGGCTGTGCTGACCCAGAAGGACAAACCCCACACCAGGGGACCTGCCTGTGCATGCTGGGGTCCCCCATTCCCCACGAGAGACGATCTCTCTCCCAGGCTGGTCATGCTCCAGGCAGAGCAGCCCTGTCCTGCACAGCAGGCAGGAGTCCTGGCACCCTGGGAGGGCAGCAGGAGGCCTCGGAGCAGAGCTGTCTCTCCTGGTGGATGGGGAGGAAGGGCTGTGGAAATGGGCTGCTTTCTGCAGAAAGCAGCACTGGGGATGCTGGAAAGGCTCTGCACCCCTCCATTCCCTGCAGGATGGGCTGGCATGGGCACCAGAGCCCCTGCTCAGCAGTGCTGATGGGCACAGCGTGGCAGATCCTGCCCCGAGTGCCACATCTGCTTGGGGTCTGCCCACTCATCCTCTGCCTACTCATTCTTGCTGCCTTTCTGCCAGGCCCAGGGGATGGTCTGGCTGCCTTTTCCCTCCATCCTTGAATCCTGCTGCTGGATCTGTTGGTGGATACAGTGCCCATTCTCTCTTGCCTGGGGCATGGCACTTCTTTCCTGAGCCTGCTACCATGGTGTTCTGCCCCCAGCACGGGGCCTTGCCCCAGTCCCACCTGGTGCTGAATGTGCCCTACACCCACTGTGAGCTCTTCATTGTGACACTCCCAGGTCTGTGTCCCTGCAGTCATCCTTGCCAGCTCCTGCAGCTGGTGATGGGAATTCAGGCAGGGTCATCCCATGGGTTTCCTCAACTCCCACCTGAAGGTCCTGGTTGCTCCAATGTGCTGTTTCCTGGCTGGTTTGGTGCTGAGTGCCCCTTTCCCAGCGAGCAGGTCTTTCTCTTGCAGCACTGGGGGAAATGTTTTGTGTCTCCATGAGGCTGCAGTCCTGTCCCTGTGCCCTGAGCAGAAACTGGCTCCTGAGAGCCACACTGTTTTGTAGGGGCTGATCAGTTTGGGGCTGCACAGCCACAGTCATATGCAGGCACAGGCTAATCCAGGCTGGAAGGGACCTCTGGGAGTCCTGGTCCAGCTCCCTGTGTGGAGCAGAGCCAGCTGTGGGTTAAACCCAGGACTTCATCCAGCTGGCTTTTGAAACCTTCCAAGGATGGAAGTTCTGCAGCCCTGCGGTTTCTGCTCCAATATGGAACAGCCCTCATGGGCAAAAGGTTTTCCTTACCCTGAGCCTGAACATTTTGTTGTCAGTCAGGCCTCTTTCCTCTGGTGCTCTTCCCTCTCTGCTGGAAGAGGCAGAATCCTCACAGCTCCCACCTCAGCCCTGGCTGGAACAGTCCCACACCAACCCCATCTCCTCCCATGCCCTGTCTTGCTGCTCTCCCTGGGACTCACACCACATACATGGCATCTTCTTGTCCTGGGAGCCCAGATCCAGGTGCAGGATGCAGATGTGGTTTCCTGAGTGTGAGTGGGCACTGATGCCCTCTGTCTGTCTGAATCCCAGCCCTGTGCTGTGTTCTGGGGCTCACTGGGCTGTGCAGGCTGACACAACCTGTGCTGGCCTGCAGGGACAGTGGCCAGGCTTGGCTCTGCCTGGTCCCTGGGGCTGTCAGTCCCCTGCCCTCCTTTGGGCTACTCTGCTCTTCACTCCTTGTGGTCTCTGGGGTTTTGGCTCTGCTCAGCATCTTCCTCCCTGAGGGAACCGAGCATTTGAGGGATTGCACCTACACCTTGTGTGTGCTGGGCCCCTCTTGGCTCAGCCTGTGCCAGAGCTGTTTCCCTCACTGGCAGCAGGTCCTTGCCAGCCTGCAGCAAGTCCCACCGTGCCCCATGGCCCCAGGACAAGCACCCTGGGGCTGCCTGTGCTGCTTGCTTGGTGCTGCTTGCAGGGTGTCCTGCACCTTGGGGACACGGCGCAGTGGTGGCTTGGTATCTGGATGAGGACACAGACACAGCCACACCTGACCGATCAAATGGTGGCTGCAGGTGTTTGATCTTTTGCTGTGTGACAAGGCAGAGCAGGACGTGGCTGCATCCAGCAGTTTCCTGGTGGGATGCATGCAGGAAACTGCATCATTGCTGCGGAGTGTGGCTGTGTCACACTGCTGGCAGCTGATGATGCTGTTGCACCCCTGTGTGACACAAAGGGGATGCACATGATTTTTTCCTGAGGGCCAAGGTGCCCAGTTCAGCCTCCAGTGAAGCCAGGGCAGGCTGTGCTCCCCGTGTCACTGCTGAGGGCAGAGGTGGCAGCCTGACATCCCAGGCTTTGTGATGGTTGTTTTCTATTTTCCAGGCTGGCCTCCAAATCTCAGCCTAAACAAAAGCGCAGGGAGGACGTAGGGCCCAAGAAGAGGTAAATGGCTCAGTGGAGAGCCAGAGACAGGAGCCCCGTGCAGTCCCACCAGAGCTGTGCGTGTCCCCACGTGTGTCCCTGTGCTGCTGGGGGTGTGGGACAGGCAGCTGGCAAGGGGTGGAGACAGGGCAAGGGGCACAGCCAGCGCATGCAGCTGCAGGCAAGGTGGCTGGTGACACCTGCACTGCCACTGGCCACGCTGGCCGTGGCTCAGGGCTCCTCTCCCCTCACAGGCTCTTCACGGAGCGGCAGCAGCTCAACTACCGCCTGCACTCGGTGTCCTGCACGGGGACAGAGGTGCACCTGTCCATGTGCTCCTTCGAGTTCTACCGGGGCAACTCCTCGGCGGCCTGCGGCTCCGGCATGCCCGCCGTGGTCAGCTGCGTGCCCGGGCCCCTCTTCAGCACTGGCAGTGCCCACAAGAAGAAACAGCGCCAGCAGCAGCAGCAGCAGGGCCAGGTGAGCCATGCAGGGAGGGGGACGAGCCCTGTGGTGGCCCACAGCCAGACAGTGCCACACTCTGGGCCAGGTTCTGTCCCCCGGGCTCTGCAGGTGTGTGGGTTACTGGGTGACCAGCTCCAGTGTCTTAGTTTGGAAGGACAGGTGCCTGCTAAGGAAGGCAGGAGCCTCCCTGAGATGGAAAATGTAAACCCTCTCCCTCTGAATTGCTATGAATTTTAAAATAAGGGGGCTCTCAGGCAGCCAATATAGGGCAGGAAATAACAGTTCTTTACTAGGGAAGAAAATAAAAGGATAACATAAACAATGCAGTAAACTAAAACAACACTGACAGAGTCAGAACACAACCTGACACCCTGTGGGTCAGGGTGCTGGCAGCAGTCCAGTTGGAAATGAGGCTGCAGTCCTCCTGGAGTGTCAGGTGTGGTTCTGCTGGAGCAGGGATCCTGTAGAAAAAGGTGTAGTCTTCCTCTGAAGATCCAGTGGAAGAAGAGAAATCTGCTGTTCCTCTGGGAAATCCAGTGGAGAAGCTGTATGTAATTTCCAGAATCTCCAGATTATATCCAGGTAGGAGTGCTTGGCTGCTCCCTCTGGGCTCCCATCTCCCAATGGGATGCTGCAGTTCTTATCAGCCATGCAGTGACATTCCATAGCCTGTTATCAACAGATGTCCCTCTTGAGGGAGGAGTGGGTGTGGAAGAGATAAGGAAAACTGCCCACTTGACAAAAGACAGCTGCCACACAGGTGGCAAATCGAATACAGCTTGCCTTGCAATCGGTGACATCCAGAGCAGGAGGTGGGGACGGTGTGCTGTCCCTGCACACCGCAGGAGTCGTGGCCAGCGCTGTGCTGTGCCATCCCACACTGTGCCAGCCCTGTCCCCGCTCCCGCAGCCCCGGATCCGGCTGAAGGGCGGCGCCAGGGTCGGCGAGGGCCGCGTTGAGGTGCTCAGGAGCAGCGAGTGGGGCACGGTCTGTGACGACCGCTGGAACCTGCAGTCGGCCAGCGTCGTGTGCCGCGAGCTGGGCTTCGGCAGCGCCAAGGAGGCCCTCACCGGGGCACGCATGGGCCAAGGTGAGGCTGTTATCCTGTTCCCATTTGAAACCTTTCACTGCATTTTCCTTCTATGGAATACATTTTTGGCGAGGAAATAAATGTAGGTGAGGAAGTAGCAAGGCAGATCCCGTTACTGTTCAAAGTATGTTTTGATGAGGATTTTTTTAAATGCATACCCATGGCAACTTGGACAGAACAAAGGTGTAAAATTCAAATGCAATGGTTATGAACCATTGAAACCTGAGAAACAGGCAGAGAATATCTGAAAAATGTGATCCATGTTTCTGCATTCCTTCTGCTTTGTGAATAGCAACTTAAAATTGTAGTTTGAATATTGTATTGCCAGGGCAGAGGCACCATATTTATTATGGCAGGGGGTTATTGGGGTCTCTCTGACCCCAGCTGCCATAGGTGTCTGGATAGCAAAGCCTTGCTAAGCTCCACTTGTCTGGGTCCCTCAGGCAGGCTCCTGGCTGCAGGCAATCTTAGCAAGCAGCTCAGCTCTTAAGTGAGATCAGCTCTTTGGTGAATTCAGCTCTTGGTGATTTCAGCTCTTTGGTTGCTAAGTGCCTCAGCAGACACAGGAGAGAGAAGAGTTGTTTGCAGTTCCACTGTATTTGCAGGGACCCTCGTGACAGGGAGGAATGATGATCTGACTCCATGTTCTCAGAAGGCTAATTTATTATTTTATGATCTATATTAAACCAAACTATACTAAAGAATAGAGAAAGGATACTTACAGAAGGCTAAAAAGATAATAATGAAAACTCGTGACTCTCTCCAGAGTCTGACACAACTTGGCCCTGATTGGCCAAAGAGTGAAAACAACTCCCAGCAGCATCCAGTGAAACAATCACCTGTGGGTAAACAATCTCCAAACACATTCCACATGAGCACAACACAGGAGAAGCAAATGAGATAAGAATTGTTTTCCTTTTCCTGAGGCTTCTCAGCTTCCCAGGAGAAAAATCCTGGGCGAAGGGATTTCTCAGAAAATGTCAATGTGACACAGTTCCACAGACGTGTCTTTTTTAGCAGCTTCTGTGAAGGGTGACAGTGACAGCTCTTCTGAACAGCACAGAAATGGGGGTTTATATAGGGTTTAGGGGTTTTGGGAAACAGTCCAACAGTAAGGGTCAAGGTGAAAGTGACCTGTCATCTTACAGAGAGATAACAAGGATCTGAAGGTGGAAGAGGAGCTTCTTTTGGTCCAGTCATCACGACTAGGCATTTCTTATCTTAGGCAACTGACCTCCAGGGAGGCCTTGCAAGCCCTGTGGCTGCTACAGCGCCAGGCATCCCCTCCTGGAGCCGTGGATGAGGCACTTACCCAGGCTTTGCTTGGCTGGGGTGTCCTGTGAGCGCTGGGATGCATATGGAGCATCCCAGTGGGACCACAGCCACTCAACCACACTGCCCTGGGCAGCAGCTGTGCAGGCTGGAGTGTCCAACTCCCTCAGACCTGCCAAAAATAGAGGGCAGCCTTGGGGGCATGGGTGGCCCTGAGCATCCGTGTGTCACAGGGCCCTGATTTCTGCTGTCCTCCGGCAGGGACGGGCCCCATCCACCTGAACGAGGTGCAGTGCCGGGGCACCGAGAAGTCCCTGTGGAACTGCCCCTTCAGGAACATCACGCAGGAGGACTGCAAGCACACGGAGGACGCGGCTGTGCGCTGCAACGTCCCCTACATGGGCTACGAGAACCTGGTGGGCACCACGGGGGGCTGCTGGCTCCACGGGGCTCGGAGTGGGGTGCTGGGAAAGGCCCACAGCATCCATGGGAGCCTCGTGTCTCCTCTGCACCCCACACATTTCCCCCTGTCCTGGGAGCTCAGGGATTTTGTGGGTGGGAGCTCCTGTGAGGAGGGGAGGCTGTGGGGGCTCTGGGTGTTCTGTGGGTGCTGCTCTGTGAGGGGAGGTGTGGGGCAGCTGCTCCCTGCTGCTTTTCCTGCTGCCAGCCTGTGCCCACTCCCCAGCAGAAACATCAGGAAAAAAAATCACTGTGGGACAACCTAGAGAGATTTTTTTTTTACCTGTGATGAAACAAGCAAATGGAGCTACTTGTTCTGTTTGCCCATCGTTTCATCCACTTTGAGCTTCTTTAATGATCTTTAACTCTCTCACACCTGTCATTTCTGAAATGACGCCATTTCAAAATGAACTGTTTTCCCTGCGCTGGTGAGACAATTCCCAAACTCACAAGCGATTTGTTGTCCCCAAACCCACCAGTTTTGGCAAGTTCCCTGCCAGCTGAAGCCGTGCTTGGCTCTGCTCAGTTCCTGGCTCCCCCATCCCCGTGTGCCCCGGCAGTGCTGGGACGGGGGCTGGGGACATCCCTGTGGCGCACGGGGAGCATCACCTGTGACAGTGGTGACGCTGCCACCGCCTTTCTCTGCAGATTCGGCTGAGCGGGGGCCGGAGCCGCTTCGAGGGGCGGGTCGAGGTGGCGGTGGGGGCTGGCGACGGGGACCAGCCCCGCTGGGGTCTGGTCTGCGGCGAAGGCTGGGGTACGCTCGAGGCGATGGTGGCCTGTCGCCAGCTGGGTCTGGGATTCGCTAACCACGGCTTACAAGTAGGTGCCAGCACCAGCTTGGCCAGGGCAGCAGCAGCCAGCACCACCGCTCACGGGGCTGGGAACGGGGATGGATGGGGATGGCGGTGGGACAGGAGGTGGTGGCACAGCGTGGGGTGCGCGCTCACGGCCCCAGGGCTTCCCCGCAGATCCGCCTGGCCGGCGGGAGGACAGAGTTTGAGGGCCGCGTGGAGGTGAAGCGAGGCAGTAAGTGGGGCACGGTCTGCAGCGATGGCTGGACCACCAAGGAGGCCATGGTGGCCTGTCGTCAGCTCGGCCTGGGCTACTCCCTGCATGCTGTGACGGTAGGTGCCAGCGAGGAGGGCCCCCGGTGATGCCCTGGTGAGCACAGGCACCGGCCAGCACTTCCCAAACCACCGTGGGGCTGCATGGGGACAGAGGGAGCTGGACCCCTGTGGGAAACTAGGGACCTGGGGTGTGGTGGGGGGCTTGGCTGCAGCCTGGGTGTAAGTGATCCTGGGCAATCCAGCCGCCAGCCCTGCCACCCACCCTGCCTCACCCCCTCGCCAGGAGACGTGGTACTGGGACGCCAGCAACGTGACAGAGATGGTCATGAGCGGGGTGAAGTGCGCCGGCCACGAGATGTCCCTGAGCCACTGCCAGCACCACGGTGCCAGCCTGAGCTGCAGGAACACGGGCACGCGCTTCGCTGCGGGCGTCATCTGCTCCGAGAGTGAGCGGCCATGGGGGCTGAGGGAAATGGGGGCTGCGGGGGGCCTGCCTGTGGTGGGGGCTCTGCAGAGAGGGGACTGTGGGCAGTGGGATCTGCAGGTATGGACTCTGAGCACCGGGGTCTGTGAGTGGTGGGATCTGTGGTCAGTGGGATCTGCAGGAATGGACTCTGAGTCCTGGGATCTGTGAGCAGTGAGGTCTGCAGGCAGTGGGGTCTGCAGGTATGGACTCTGAGCACTGGGGTCTGTGAGTTGTGGTATCTGTGGTCAGTGGGGTCTGCAGGAATGGACTCTGAGCACTGGGGTCTGCGGGCAGTGGGGTCTGCAGGCAGTGGAGTCTGCAGGAATGGACTCTGAGCACCGGGGTCTGTGAGTTGTGGGATCTGTGGTCAGTGGGGTCTGCAGGAATGGACTCTGAGCACTGGGGTCTGTGGGCAGTGGGGTCTGCAGTCAGTGGGGTCTGCAGGCAGTGGGCTCTGTAAACAACAGTGTTGTGGGGCCAGGGGCTGTGCTCAGTGGGGTTGCAGCTGGAGGTCAGGATCAGCCAACACCCAGCCATTGCAGAGGGCACATGTCCCCCTGGCTGGCTCAGCCCTGGGCACTGCCCCGTCCCCTCCACTCGCCCCATCCCTGCCGAGGGCAGGGCCCGTCCCTGAGCAGCCGCCTGTCCCCAGCCGCCTCCGACCTGCTGCTGCACGCGCCGCTGGTGCAGGAGACGGCGTACATCGAGGACCGGCCGCTGCACATGCTGTACTGCGCCGCCGAGGAAAACTGCCTGGCCAGCTCGGCCCGCCTGGCCAACTGGCCCTACGGCCACCGCCGCCTGCTCCGCTTCTCCTCCCAGATCCACAACCGCGGCCGCGCCGACTTCCGCCCCAAGGCCGGCCGCCACTCCTGGGTCTGGCACGAGTGCCACCGGTGCGTGTGGGGCAGGGGACAGGTGGGGCTGGGGGTCAGGGAGGGGAGAGGGTGGTGCTGCTGCAGTGGGCTGGGTGAGGAGAGTGACACTCTGCAAGTATGACACTGAGAGAGGGTGATGCTGGATGAGGGTGACACCAGGTGAGGGTGACACTGGATAGCCCCAATCTGCTGCCCAGGGTCCAATTTTGCCTGGTTTGGCTTAGGGTTGATCCTGGATGAGCAGTGTTGGGGCTGGGGTTTCCAGGAGGGCAGGGACAGGGCTGCAGGCTCTGCCCTGAAGCTGAGCCCTCTGCTTGTTTGGCCCAGCTGGCTGGGGACAGCTGTGTCCCCTTCCAGGGCAGGACACAACTTTGCCCAACCTCACAGTGCTGCCACCTCAGAGCAGGGGCTGTGGGGACATTCCTGGTGGCAGGGGGCTGATGCAGGGCAGGCTGCAGCAGGCACTGGCTCCCTCCCACAGGCACTACCACAGCATGGACATCTTCACCCACTACGACATCCTGACCCCCAATGGCACCAAGGTGGCCGAGGGACACAAGGCCAGCTTCTGCCTGGAGGACACCGAGTGCGAGGAAGGTGGGCAACGTGGGGCCCTGCAGCACTGTCCTTGCCCGTGTCCCCATCGTGGGGCCAGGCTGGGGGTCTCAGCAGGGATCACCTGTGTCTCTTTCTGCCTGCAGATGTGGCCAAGAGGTACGAGTGTGCCAACTTTGGGGAGCAGGGCATCACCGTGGGCTGCTGGGACCTGTACCGGCACGACATTGACTGCCAGTGGATAGACATCACCGACGTCAAGCCAGGCAATTACATCCTGCAGGTGCTGCACCTGACCCTGCCAGCCCCTCCTGCCACCCTCCCAGCCTCTGTCCCTGCACCTCAGCCCTCCACACACTTCAGCCACCCATCCCTCTCTCCCACTGGAGCTCAGTGGGTGTGCTGGCATGGGACAGTGCCTGTCCTTGTGCCCACAGACGTGCAGGGCTGCTCAGAGATGCTGTCACATGGGTTTTCCAACTCTGGGCAGCACTGCTCATGGGCACATGGTGCACAGGGACACAACCACCCCACCACATCAGCAGCCACTGGCTCCTTGGAGCTCTCCAGCACACCCACCACAGCTGGGGAGACACATCCTGTGGGGCTGGGGCAGGGTTCTCACTGTCGGTGCCCCACAGGTCGTGATCAACCCCAACTTTGAGGTGGCAGAAAGTGACTTCACCAACAACGCCATGAAATGCAACTGCAAGTACGACGGGCACCGCATCTGGGTGCACAGCTGCCACATCGGTAACAGCCCGGGCACGGCACAGGGGGAGGGTGGAGGGCAGTGAAGGGCTGCAGGAAGCCATGAGGATGAGCACGGGCTGGGATGGTGCTGGCAGGGCAGGGGATGCACTGCAGCAGAGCCGACAGCCCCTGCCCTCTGCCCGCAGGAGATGCGCTCAGCGAGGAGGCCAACAAGCGGTTTGAGCAGTACCCAGGTCAGCTCAACAACCAGATTTCATAGGGCCCCGGCCCTGGGGAGACAGGCATCTCCCTCCCTCACCCCATACTGGTGGGAGGAAGCCACTGGAGGACCGGCAGGGAGGCCTGATGCCCAGTGCTGCTGCCACTGTGTCCTGCCGGGGACTGCCCAGGACTCGCCACCGGCTGCCCTTCCCCACCTCGGGGGGGCTGGTGCTGGGGGCACCCACACCTGCACCTCCCAGCCTGGGGCTGCCACCCCAACCACTGGCCAGAAGAGCGTGCCCACATCCCCTGGGCTGCGGCACACGGGTACAGTCCGGGAGGTCCTGCACCCCCCGTCCCTCCCATCCCAGCTGCACCCCAGCTCCCACTCCCCCCTTCAGCCCTGGTTCCTCTCACCCCACAGCTCACCCCCAGGGCCCACCACCCACACAGGAGCTCCTGGTCCCCCCAGGATGGTGCAGGTGTCTCTGCCCACAGTGCTGCCCAGGGGTGGCTCCTACCCCGTTTCTCGGTTGTAATTTTATTTCCTCTATAAAGTTGTAAGTTCTATTTCCCAGTGGTTGCTGGCACGTCTTTGGGCTGGGATGAGGAGCCTGGCAGGAGCAGGTGGCATGGGTCATTCTGCAGGGCTGGTGGCCACACTGGCACAGTGTGGGAGCATCCCCTGGCCCCTGCCATGCCTCATCCACACAGCCCTGGCCCGAGCAGCCCCCAGCACCATCCTCAGCCAGGGCTGGTCCTCGGGGGGAAGCCCAGCTGGGTGAAAGGCAGGGACCAGCAGCAGCCTGTGGGGAGGAACTGAGGAGCAGGGATGTGGGAAAGAGCTGGTTCTACCTCACCACATCCAGGGTGAATGTTATGGAGCAGAAATCCCATCCTGGGGCTGTGACCCTTGAGGATAGGGGTCCACAGGACCGTGCCCCACAAGAACCGAGGTCTCACAGCAGCACGGGGCTGCCTCGACTCGTGTGGGAGCACAGCCCAGCCAGGCCTGGGGCTGAGACGCTGGGCAGGAACACTCGGATGTGACACCAGGGCTGAGGGAATCCAGCCCAGCTCTCAGCTGTGTGCTCTGACCCCAGCAGCCCTTCCCCACTGCGGGGAGCCCCTCAGCTGCCCTCAGCCTGGGAGGAGGAGGGGGCAGGCCTTGGCGCGGCCCTGGAACGCTGCGGTCAGCGCAGCCGGAGCAGCTATGCCAGACACGCCGCCATTTCCCCCCATTTCCCCCGGGCCGGCGGCCCGAATTCCTCCGGCAGGGCCGGGGCTGCTGAAAGGAGGCTTGTTCTCAGGGCAGAGCCGCCCCTGGCCGCAGCACCCCCGAGGAACTGTGCTGCTTTCACGTCCCAAAAGCAGGCGGCCGGGGCTCGGGAGCGCCGGCACGGGCAGGGCCTGGCCCGACAGCCGCATTCCTCCGCTGCTCCGGGCTGCCCTCGCCGCCGCTCCCGCTCCAGCGGCGGCTCTTCCAGGAAGGCGAGGAACAGCTGGAGCTGCTCCTTCCCCGAAGGCCTTGCCAGCTGTCCCCAGGGGCCGGGTGTATGTGGGAGCAGAGCTCCAGCACGGACAGCGAGCTCAGGGCGGGACAGGCAGAGCCCCGGCCTGGCTGTGGCTCCCATGCTCATCCCTCCTGGACATCACGCCAGGAGATGCCACCTCAGCCATCACGAATCCAGCATTGACACCAATTTACCACGGCCTGGAAAGCTGCTGCAGGAGGGGATGTGGACACATGGCTTGGAGCAGTCACAGCTCCCAGCAGAAGGGATGTGACCAGATGGCCGTGGCACACCAGCACTGCTGCGCTCCAGGGAGGTAAAGCCAGTCCCAGACCCGCTCCAGGGCTGCTCTCACCCACAGAGGGGCCACACAGTCCATGGCTCGACAGCTGCCTGCCAGCTACACAGAGGAGCTGGATCCCAGCCCAGGTGGGTTCCAAGCAGGTGGCAGAACACCATGAACACTGATAAGGTTCCTGGAGGCACAGCAAGCTGAGTCTCATGTGGGGACTGACAGGAGAAACAAGGTCCCACACAGCCCAGCCTCCACCAGGCAACTGCTGCTACCATGGGAAGGAGATGACACGGCCCTGGGGGCCGCTAGAAAAGTGCTTTATTTGAGTACAGAGGGGCACAGCTGTACCACAAGTCACCCAAGCACAGGCCCCTCTCTGGCCCCTTGCAGCCCTGCACAAGCTCTGTCTCTGCCTGGCCAGCACAGACACGTCTCAGTCCTGCCCTCAGCTCCAGCTGGGTGGTCTCTGCTACTCGGTGACCTCGGGGACGACGCTCACCAGCAGGGTGTCGTAGCCACGCCGCACCAGCAGGGCCAGGCTCTGCTGCGTCCTCACCGCCTCGTACACGTCCTCGGCACGCCGTGACACCGTCCCGTTGATCTCCAGCACCACGTCCCCAGCCTTCAGCCCTGCCCTGCAGGGAGAACATGGATGAAGCTCACAGAGGGCGAGGCAGACACTCGGCGTCATCGTCCTCCAAGTGCTGTGGCACCAGAGGTTCTAGAGCTGCGCTTGGCCAGCAAGACAGCCAGCATGGGAAAAGTGGTTTCTGCTGTAGAGCCCAGCCCTGCTGCTCTGGAGCAAAACACATCCCAGAGCTGCTCCCTCAGCCAGCCCTAAGGCACAGGGCAGCACTTACTGGTGTGCCGGGGAGCCGATGATCACCTTGTGGATCAGCACGCCGTAGGAGATGTCAGGAAAGGTGGGGTCACGCAGCTTCAGCTCTGCCAGGATGCTGCAGAGTGAACAGCAGCATCAGGGATGGAGCTGGAGGCAGAGCAGGGCTCCCACCCCCCTCCCTGCAGCTGCACAGGCTCAGAGACCAGGCTCAGAACCTCCCCTCCTGTGTCCCTGCATGAGCCACAGCTGCCAGCCCCAAACACCACCATCCTCCTGTCAAAACAAGAGGCTGAGAGTCCAAATGGCATCAGGGAGAGCTGGAAACCCCTGCAGCAGCTGCCAGCTGGATCAGAGCTGTGGTGATGCACATCCCCATGTCACATCACCCTCCCCAGGGTCAGATCCACCCCTCCTCTGCTGCAGTTTCACTTCTCTGCCCTAGCTGGGCAGGACACACAACACAAGCTGTGCCCCTCTTCCTGCCAGACATGTCAGCAGAGCCCTCCCCCTGAGTCTAGAGACTAAACAATCACAGTTTCTCACACTTTCCCACAGATTTTGGAATTTCTAAGCCAAAATTAAACTCTGCATCTCTCACAGCTCCTCTTTGGACTCTCCCCAACTGCTCCTCACCCGTCTTGAATGAAATCCAGAAGTGGATGCAACACTCCAGCTGGATCTCTCCAGTGACAGCATTCTTCCCTCAAACACTGCATCAGCTGCAATCCCTGCAGACCCACACACTCAGTCTCTGCCCAGCTCTGCCAGTCAGGGCTCCCCACGTGGCTGTGGTCTGTGCTGAACTCTGAAAGCTGCCATCCCTTCCCAATTTCACACAGCAAAGGTGGGAAGAGGCCTCTCAAGTTCCTCTCACCCCACCCCCAGCAGGCTCAGTCAGGGCAGGCTGCTCTGGACTGTGTCCAGCTGGGATTTGAGGATCTCCAAGGACTCTCCAAGCAATGTCTGCCAGGCTCTGAGCACCTTCCTCACAACCAAAAAAGAGATTTCTTGTGGACTCTCACACATCTCTGTGCCTCTTATCTGGCCTGGGCACCACGAACAGAACAACGGGGTCTGAGCCTGAGCCTGTGCCCAACACAGAGCTTCTCCTTCCTGTGCCAGGGAAAGCTTTCCAGATGGAAAGGTTCAGGGCAGTCACCCGGTTCCAAGGCCAGCAGTCCCTTGCTGGGAGCCCTTCCTGCTGGGCACAAACAAGGCTGGCAGTCAGGTGCTTTCCCTGGATCACAGCTCGGGGCTGTTCGGAAGCCGGAGCCGCGTGCCCGGAGCTGTGTCCGAGGAATTTCACGCTGCTTCCTGACAGAGCCGGTCCCTGCAAGCATGGCCAGGGGAGCAGGAGGAGGCTGGGCTGGCCTCCCACATCCCCGGGGTTCTGCCGGGTACCAGCACCATCTGCTGGGCACTGGGGAACTCACCAGAGCTTTAGGAGGGCAGAGCACAGCCCCAAAAGGTGTTTGCCCAGCACAGCACAACACCAGCCCCAAGAGGAAGCTGAAGGTCCCTTAAATGTGGCTGCAAGAGCCAAGGAACCAGAGCAGGTGTTGTCCTTCTCCCTGAGGTGGAGCACAGGTCCTGCTTGCTGGCATGGGCACTTCAAAGAATTGTTTGGGTTGGAAAAGACTTTTAAGATCAAGTCCAACCACTCCCCCAGCTCTGCCAAGGCCAGCACTGACCATGTCCCCAAGTGCCACATACACACAGCTGTTAAACCCCCCCAGGGACAGAGATTCCACCACTGTCCCAGGCAGATATGCCAGGGTTGGACAGCTCTTTCCAAGAAGGAATTTTCCCAATATCCAACCTCAACCTGCCCTGGCACAACCTGAGGCAGTTTCCTCTAGTCCTGTCCCTTGTTCCCTGGGAGCACAGCCTGACCCCCACCTGGCTCCACCCTCCTATGGAGAGGCAGAGCACTTTTTATCTGCTCACAGAATCTTCTACCAGTGAAGAAACTTCCATGTTTCCAATTTACCCGTGAGCCAGCTGGGAGTCTAACCACAACACAAGCACAAAGAGATTTGAGAGTGAAAGCTTAAGCTGTGGAGACAATCCTCCCAAAACCAGGCACCCTCAGTTAGCTGGGAAGATCCCATCACATCCCTGCCCCAACAGGACTGGTCTGTGGGCCCCTGAGCTCAGGACAGGTACCTGGGAGTGAGGGTCAGCATCATCACCCCGATGTAGCGGCGCTTGGACTCTGCATTGCCAAACCAAGAGCCTGTGGAGGGAAAGGACATGGAATGTCACGGCTGGAAAACAGAGATGTGCTCAGAACAGTGCTGGGCTGAGCCCTCAGGGCAGGCAGCATCCAGAGCCATTCCAAATGCCTGCAACAGCTCAGTCCAGGTGTTGCATTTTGCACCGTGACTTGGCTTCCCTGGTTTGTCAGATTTTTGACAGAGAATGTCCCTCCCCAGTGTCACAGGAAAACCAGACAGGGCAAGGCAGCAGCAGCACAGCTTTCCTGTGGCACCAGATGAGACCACAAAGACTTCTCCTGGGAAGAAGGGTCCAGAGCCCAAAGTTTCCCTCTCTCACCGTCCTCCCCCAGAGCCCGAGCAGGGAGCTCCCCACTCACTCTTGCGGTGCTCCTCCTTCTGCAGGAACTTCCGCAGCCGGTCCGAGGGGATGGCAAAGGAGATCCCTGACGTCACCTTCATGGTGTTCACACCAATCACCTCGCCATCCTGCAGGGAAAGGGCATTGGGATCCCAGTGCAGCAATCCCAGCAGTGACCCAGCCTGGATCACTGTGGAGGGCAGGAGAACTACTGCACCAGCCTGGGGTCCTGCCTCTGTGCCCACCCCTTCCCAGGCTGCTGTCCCCATGTCCTCCTGACCCTGCCAAGGCTGGGCAGGACCCAGGGGCTGAGTCCACGGGATGAGTCCATGCAGTCCCTGGCTCTGCCCTGCCAGCACCAGCCAGACCCTGTCTCCACCAAAGCCCCATCAGCTCCAGCAGCCTCAGGCACTGCACAGGGCTCTCATGCCAGGCTCAGCCCTCCTCTCCCTCCTCCTTCCAGGAAGCCCCCCAGCACCCACAGAGGGGCACAGAGCAAGGGGCACACAGCACACCCCTGCCCCAGCCAGCAAGGCGACAAGCAGCAGCACTCACCAGGTTGACGAGGGGGCCCCCAGAGTTCCCAAACTGCAGCAGAGGAGAGAGAGAGAGTGAGCAGAGCACGGAAGCCCCACCCTGAGGCCGATCCCAGAGCGACCGGCCAGACCCCCCACGTCCCCCCCACCGTGTCCCCATGTCCCTCACGTCGATGGCAGCGTCGGTCTGGATGTACTCCATGTCGGTGGCGGCCAGGCCCAGCTCGCGGCTGCCGCGCTGCGCCGAGCTGACGATGCCCGAGGTGATGGTGTTCTGCAGGGCAAAGGGGCTGCCCATGGCCACCACGAACTCGCCCTGCCTCACCTCGGCCGAGCGGCCCAGCGGCAGCGTGGGCAGAGGGTGCTGTGGGCAGAGAGAGGTTGCGGGGTGATGTCATGGATTGCCTCAGGCGCCCCGGGTTTGTCCCTGAAGATTCCTTCCCCAGGTGTGTCAATGGCCTCTCCTTTCCCCACCCTGACCCCTGCTGAGCACTGTCTGTCAATCCTGAAATTCCAGAAGGGTCGAGTGATAGGCAGATTCAAAGGATGCCTTCCACCTCTGGGGGGGACATTGGACTATCCAGGTGTCCTTTGTCCCCTGAGACCTCCTCTCCTGTACCTGGTTGGTGGCTTCCTACCTCGTCCCTGCCCCTCTCGCCCAGGTAAAAGGGCCAGCAGACCACGCAGCTGGGGGTTCTGCTGCAGCTGTTGCTAGATTCAGAAGCCATGCGGGCCAGAATAAAAGCTCTGGATTAAAACCCTCCATCAGAACCAACTCCTTCCTTCACCATCACCTTAAAGCTTCTCCAGCAGAGGGAAACCTGTGGAGCAGACCCTCCATGGGAGGCAGCTCCATCCACCGCTATCTGAGCCCCGGCATGCCTGGACTTGTCCCAACGTGCCCAGCTAGCCAAAAGCGTCTCTGGTGTGAAACACACCACAGCTGCCACTATTTGGTTCAGCAGCAGGGCCAAGCCAAGCCACGCCACGTCCCGTCAGCAACACTGGTAATATCCCAACAGCGAGACGCTCAGCGGGACAGACAGAACATCCCTGCGGCCACCGGGGCACGCACGCACCTTGGGCTTGATCTTGATGGTGGCAATGTCGGCCACCTGGTCCACGTCCTGCACCACGGCGTCGTACATGTCGCCGCTGGCCAGCTTCACGCGCACGCGGCGCCGGTTGGCCACCACGTGCGCGTTGGTGACGATCAGCCCGTCCGGGGACACCACGAAGCCAGAGCCGTTGGAGATGGGCACCTCCCGGCCCAGGAAGGGGTGCCTGCAAGGAGGGCACGGGTCAGGAGGGGCTGGGAGGCAGCAGCACGATCACAGAATCACAGAATGGTGAGGTTGGAAGAGAACTCTGAGATCATCGAGTCCAACCTGTGCCCTCACACCTCAATTAGACTATAACCCCAAGTGCCATGTCCAGCCTTTTTTTAAACACATCAACAGATGGTGATTCCACCACCTCTCTGGGAAGAGCATTCCGGTAGTTCATTATTCTTTCAATTAATTTTTTTTTTTTTTCCTAGCATCCAACCTATCCCTTCCCTGACATAGCTGAGACTGTGTCCTCTGGTTCTGTCAGTGCTGCCTGGTGGAAGAGACTGACCCCCACCAGTCTACAACATCCCTTCAGGAAGTTGTGGAGAGCAATAAGGTCACCTCTAAGCCTCCTCTTCTCCAGGCTAAACACCCCCAGCTCCTTCAAACGTTCCTCACAGGGCTTGTGGTCCAATTCCAAGCCCCTCACCAGCCTTGTTGCCCTCCTCTGGACACGCTCAGGATGGGGGAATCCTTCCCTGTCCCAAGAGTCTGCAGAAACAGGGAAATGTGCACGAATGCAGCGGGAATCCAGGGCTCATGCACAGCCACAAAGGTACAATCTACCAGGAGCAGAAGCACGTGGGAACAGGAGGGGCTGTGACCTGTGCAGGGACACGTGGAGCAGGTGACAAAAACAAACACCTGAGAGGCAACTTTTCCTGATAGTGGGAGCCCTGTCAGACACCCCAAGCTCTGCCAGTAGTCAGGTGAGGTGAACAGAAAACGGGATGGACAGCAAGGCCAAAGCCCAGCTGGCGGTGAATTACTGCAGTGTGGGTCAGGAACCCAGAAAGGAGCAGCACAGCCGATGCCTCCTCACACCGTGAGACAGCGAGGGTGACACTGCACACAGGTGACACCGAGCCGGGAGCAGCAGCCACCCAGCTGGAGGGCAGAGCTGCTCCGAGAGGCGTTGGATGGTGAGAACTTTGGAGAGCACAAAGGGAAATGAACACCAAGCGCTGCTGCCAGGCAGAGTAACGGGGCAGCCTGGAAGGACACGGCCCCGCAGGACACGGAAGCGGCAGCCGCGTGTCCGTCCCTCCCGAGGCACTCGTGGCAGCCCTCTGGGTCGGGTCAGGAGAGGCCGGGGCCACACTGCGGAGGGACATCGCTCCCGGGCCGTCCCGGTGCCGGTACCTGCCCACGATCTCCACGTAGACCAGCGCGGGCGCCGTTTTCTCCACCACGTCAGCGATGAAGTTGAAGGCGGCGCGGGGCGAGGTGGGCGGCGGGGCGGGCGGCGGGGC
>NW_024357502.1:2107014-2107654 GCF_014805655.1 Passer montanus | reverse complement strand
CGCCGCCGCCACAGACCGGCCCCAGGCGGACGGCGGCGGGGGATGGGAAGGAGGTGGAGGAGGAGGGGGCGGCGGTGGCTCAGCGGTCGCGGTCAGCGCTCGGCACCAGCGCTGTACGCCCGGTGGCACCGGGATGCACCGGAGCCGCAGGCTCCGCGCCGCTGCCGCCATGCTGCCGAACGGAAACCGCTCCCCGCCGGGGCGGGGCCGAGCCCCGGGGCACTACGGGAGTTGTAGTCCAGAGGCGGGGCCCACCCGAAGCTGTCCTCCACCGCGGAGCACGCCGGGAGTTGTAGTTCCGAGGTGATGCCTGCCCGGAAGCTCTTTCTGCCGCGGGGCACGCCGGGAGCTGTAGTCCCGCTGGGAGACACCGTCCCGCCGCCAGCAAGGTGCGCCAACAACCGGCGCGACAGCGAAGCAGGGCAGCCCCACCGTCAGAGCCGCTCACCGAGCCCGCCGGAGCCACCGAGGGCCGCGACCGGGGCGAGAGTGCCGCGGCGGCGCGGTGCGGACCAGGAAGGCGGCGCGCTCCCAGCGTGCCCCGCGCGGGCCGGGCGCGCGGCCGCGGGCAAGATGGCGGCGGGTGCGGGGCGGCCGTGAGGCGCCGGCACGGCGGGGGTGGAACCGCCCGCGGGGCCGG
>NW_024357502.1:2085602-2106897 GCF_014805655.1 Passer montanus | reverse complement strand
CGGGGATGGAACCGCCCGCGGCGCCGGGCCCCGAGCGGCTCTTCGACTCGCACCGGTGAGCGCTGCCGGCAAAGAACTGCGGGAACCCTGGGGCGGGGGTCGCGGGGCCAGCGGAGGGCGGGGGTGCCTCACCAGAGCCCCGTGGGGAAGGTCGGGGTGACCCGCGGCGGCACCGGGGAGCGGCCGGGGCGGTCCCGGGAGAGTTGCGGGGGGAGCCCCGCGGAGCGGCGGCCGCAGGGCGGGTCCCGGGGATCGTCGCGGCCGCGCTCAGGCCGCTGTGTGCCCCCGCAGGTTGCCGAGCGATGGGTTCGTGCTGCTGGCCCTGCTGCTGTACGCGCCCGTGGGGCTCTGCCTGCTCGTCCTGCGCCTCTTCATCGGCGTCCACGTGTTCCTGGTCAGCTGCGCCCTGCCCGACAGCGTCGTGCGCCGGTGGGTGACCTCGGGGGGCTCCGGGTGCTGCTGGCCCGGCTGGGTGTGGGGTGATGGCAGGGCCACCCCGGTTCCTGCGTGTCCCGAGCCGTGGGGGGTTGGCTCAGGGAAGGATCTGTGTCTTCAGGAGCCTTGGAGGTGCTTCCTCTGCCAAGCCCGGTGCTGGCAGCCAGCTCTGGAGTGCTCAGGGGCTGGTGTGGAGCACGTGGAGCAGCATGCTGTGCTGCTCGAGAGTTCTGTGGGCACTTGCTGCCCTCATCCCAGTCCCAGCCCCACACCAATTCCTGCCCCAGACGCGTCATTTCCATTTGGAGCCGGCAGAACTCCCGGGTCTTTGCCTGTTGGACGTGTCACCTCGCAGTGTTTTTGATGGCAGGGCTTGAGGAGGGTCCTTGTTCCCCCGGCAGGTTCATTGTCCGTGTGATGTGCTCCGTGCTGGGGCTGCTGGTGCGTCAGAGCGACCCTCGGCTGCGCGGGGCCGGCGCCAGGGTCTTCATTGCCAACCACGTCACCCCCTTCGACCACAACGTCGTCAGCCTGCTCACCTCCTGCAACACGGTGAGGGCGCGGCCGGGGCTCCTCCCCGAGGGCGGGGCACTGCCAGCTCTGCCCCCTTTGCTGCTGCGGTGGGAGCAGTGGAAGGCAGCTTAGAGCCCGCTCAGTGCCACCCCTTGCCATGGGCAGCGTCACCTCCTGCCAGCCCAAGTGGCTCCAAGCCCTGTCCAGCCTGGCCTTGGACACTGCCAGGCCTCCAGGGGCAGCCACAGCTTTTCTGGGCAGCCTCGCCGCTCTCACATCCAAAATTTTCTTCCTAATATCCAGCCTAAATTTCTGCTCTTTCAGCTGTACTCATTAATCCTTGTCCTGTCGCTCCAGTTTCTGGCACAGTTTCCCTCTCCAGCTTCCCTCCAGGCTCTTTCAGGTCCTGCAAAGTTTCATCTCCAGATCTGATTTATTAACTCAGGGTGTTAATCTTGAGGTGTTTTCTGTGGCTCGGTGTCACTCTTGGGCTCTGCATGAAAAAGTGGAGCAGGATGAGGAGCAGCAGGAGGGTTGATTTTGGTGGAAAATTGGGCAGATCCCAGCAGCTGCTTCCTTCTCCTGCCCTTTGGATAAGGGGCAGGGCTGGTTGTGGGGGCACTGGGTGGGCATGGAGGGTGCTGAGGGAGCTGTGTCAGTGGTGCTTGGCTAGTTCTGGGCTGGTCATGCTCTCCTGCAAAGTTCTTTGTGTGTGGAGTTCCTGAGTCAGCAGGCTCCTGTGTCCTGCACAGCCATTGATTCACCCCTGGCCTGGAAAGGGGGGACTCCTGGGAGCAGTGTCCTGCCAAGTGTGCCAGGGACTGCTGGGGAGAACGCTGGGGACACGGGGAGGGGGGACTCCTGGGAGCAGAGTGTGTCCTGCCAAGTGTGCCAGGGACTGCTGGGGAGAACGCTGGGGACACGGGCAGCTGGGAGTGCCCTGTGTCTGGCAGGCAGGGCACAGTCTGAACTGATGATTTGGAACCCATTTCCTCTGCAGCTGGGGCTGAGGCCTGCCACTAACACATTCTCATCCACCAGCGCTCTCAACACAGGTCACTCTCAGTCCCAGAGGGGATTTTGCTAATGAGCAGCAACTTTGTCACCTCTGTCACCTGGGAGGGTTGGCCTGGAGGGGCAGGAGGGCGTGGAGGGGTGGGCAGGGTGGCATTTCTCTCACTGCTGTTCTCCCTGCAGCCTGCCCTGAGCGGTGCCCCAGGCTTCATCTGCTGGTCCCGGGGCTTCATGGAGCTGGGAGTGACGGGCAGCCGAGCAGAGCTGGTGGATTCCCTGAAGGAATACTCTGCCCACCAAGGGAACCCACCCCTGCTGCTCTTCCCAGAGGAGGCTGCCACCAACGGCAGGGCCGGGCTGCTGCGCTTCAGGTGAATTCCCCCAGCAGGGGAAGAATTCCTGCAGCAGGGTGGCTGGCAATGGCTCTGCTGCATCCTGACAAAATGGCTTCAGGTGGCTCCAGGGTCACTGACTGCAGAATTCCTCCCTTCCAGCTCCTGGCCCTTCTCCATCCTGGATGAGGTCCAGCCCGTTGCCCTGCAGGTCCGGAGGCCGTTGGTGGCTGTGGTGAGTGCTGGGCACAGGGACAGGGGGTGGGGTGGGAACAGCTTTTCTTTCTGCTTTGGAGCCTGTGGTGTGGCCTGGCCTCGTGTCCTGGCACCCTGGAACCAGCTGCTCAGGGCTAACACAGTTCCCAGTGCCTTTCCCAGGAGTTTGGCCAGTCAGGACTCCCCTGGTTACCTTGGCCAGTCTGACAGATGTCTGGAGGCCCAGCTGTCACTGTGCCTCTGGCTTCATGGCCACTGCAGCCTGCTTTGCTCTTGCTGAGTTCCCTGCTGTGAAAGACCAGCTGCAGGCAGCCCTGGTGCCAAAGGACTGGAGGCTCCTGAGCTGGTGCTGGCACAGACACAGGACATGGTGCAGCATATCCCACACGAGGGATAAAGTCCATGAGGGCAATGGCAGCACTGCCAAAGGCATTGCAGGGACACTGCTCTCACCGAGGCTTTGTTGAATTTCTTATTTTTGGTATTTATTTATGATCTGGTGGCTACAGAGAGCTGCCAGTCATGGCTGTCACTGCTGGGTCTGGTGTTTCTGTGGCAAAGGAACCCCTGGCAGGTGAGGAGTCACCTGGATGTGTGCAGGGATGGGAACTGCAGGAATATTTGGCAGAGCTTTGGTCACTCCTGGCAGGCCAGGGCTGCTGAGGCAGAGTTGGGGCAGGCCACAAGGTGGGTGAAGATGCAGTTTTCTAGCAATAAGTTACATTTGGAATGACTCCTCCAGAGAGGTGGGAGTGTTTTTCTGTTCTGGACATTTTAAAAGGAATATCTTATGCTTTTATGGGTTTGGTTCCTTTGAGAAATTCTGAGATGTGACAAGCTGTCTGTCTGTCTGTGCATCCCTTCCCTCCTGCGTGTCAGGGAGCACAGCAGGTCTGTGTGGAAGTGCTGGTTACAGTCACTTTTGGCTCAGATTTTACCTTCAGAGTCTGAGCAGGACTTTGTGCTTCCTGCACATTGGCTGGGTAAATCCTGGTGGATTTCTGAGGTGATTTTAAACCGTCAGAAACTGGAAGGGTTGGAGATGTTAAATTTTCAGTAGATTGATTGGTGATTTATAGAAAGTGTTCTTATATAATTGTGTAATAGATATTAGGCACTGGGATGGGCCAAACACCAAATTTGGGGTTAAGAAATAATTTTCTCCAGCTCCAGTTGCATGGAATGTTGCAAGAGGGTGTTGTTGTGTGGCACAGGCAGTGAAATCTGGCTGTGGGCATCACTCCAGGCATTTAAGTTTAGGGTTCCAAGGTTCTGTTTATCTAGATGAGGCTTCTCTGTTCATCCTGTGTCTGGGCTTTCAGGACATTTCTCATTTAAAGCTCCTCTTCCCAGGCTGTGGGATAAACCAGGCACAAACCTGTCTGAGAATAACAGAATTGTTTGGAAAATCCCTCTGGAAAATCAAGTCCCACCATTCCACAGCAATGCCAAAGCATGTCCCCAAATGCCACATCCACAGGGCTGTTAAAATCCCCCAGAGATGGGGACTTCCCCCTGCCCTGGGCAGCTGTGCCAGGGCTGGACTGCCCTTTCAAGGAGGAATTTTCCCAATATCCAACCTCAGCCTCCCCTGGCACAGCCTGAGGCTGTTCCTGGGAGAGCTTACAGGAGTTGGGACATCACAGAGGGGCTGCTGCCACCAGAATGAGGGAGGATTGTTCATGGTTCTGAGGAAGCATTAGTAGGTTTTCTGACATTTTTGTAGCTTCCTGAAGGGACAGACTAGTAGGAAATGGGGGAATACTGAGGGAAAGTTGTACTGCTGTCTTAGTGGGAGGAAAATGAAAACTGGTGATGACCAGTGAGGGTGAAGCTGCCCTGGGGCTTGCCCTGCTTGCAGTGGCTTTGCTGTTGCCCCTTTTCCCAATCCTCCAGCCAGGTGTGCTGTGCCCACCTCCCTCCCCAGTGGAAGCTGCTCCTGTCCCATGGGTGGGATCTCACTGTGCTCTCTTCCCCAGAGCGTGGCCGACTCCTCCTGGATCACAGAGCTGCTCTGGACCTTCTTCGTTCCCTTCACAGTTTATCAAGTAAGGTACTACGTCTCTCTCTTCCGTTTGGGGCAGGGGTGGGGGTGGGCAGGGCTGTGGTGCCCCCCTGGCACTGAGAGCTCCCTCCCTGGGTGCCTCAGCAGGGCTGGGCTTGGCACCATCTGGGCCTGGCGAGTCCTGCTCCTGGACCAGCTTCTGATGCAGAGAGGGCTCCTGGTTCCTGTTGGGGAGGGACAGGGGTGTCAGGCTCTCCAGGTGTTTAGGTCCAAGTTTCCAGGTGTGTTTTTGAAGCTGTTCTGGCCCAGGTGTCTCTGTCTGTCCCTGCAGTCCCTTGGAGTGGGGTGGTGCAGATCCGAGCCCAGGCTGGCTGAGCTGCTTTGCTGTAACGAGGGCAGTGGAAGGGACTGGGAATCAAATGTAGGGCTGAGAATCAAATGTGTTTCAGCAAAGCAAAGCCTTTCCCTGTTCAATCTGCCTGAATTCTGGGTGACCTGTTTCCTACTTCCATGTAAATGGCCACAGATCCTCATTAAGGCCTTTCTGGGAGCTGCAGATCCCTGGTGTTACACTTGAGCTCCAGTGCGCCGGTTCTGTCCTGGATTTGGGAGCGGCTGCTGGGCTGTGCTGCTCCTCTGGGGAAACCTGGGCTGAGCAGGGAGCGTGGAGCTGGGGGTGGCACGGCTGGCCCTGGCAGGGTGTCCCCAGGGCTGCTCCCAGCAGGGCTGGCTCCACGTGCTGCTGTCCCTGGCAGGTGGATGCCGTCTGTCCCCAGGCGAGCGGACGAGCGGAGTGAGGACTTTGCGCTCCGAGTTCAGGAGGTAGGAGGGGCTGGGACAGGGATGGGTGGGACTGCTGCACTTTGGGGTGGGCACAGGGCACAGCACGGTGCAGGCAGAAGGCATTTCTGGATGTCTCTGTGTGATGGGAGCTCTGGTACATTGTTGGTTTTGGGGTTTTTCTTTAATTTTTTTTTTTTGTTTTTTTAATAAGGTTGGGTTTGAAAGTGTTCAAGATGATATTCCACATTTAGACTTAGGTCTTTCTTTTTTTAATTTATGTTATGCTTTTAAAGTAGTGAGTTTTGTATTACTTTATTACTAACTTATAAAATGGTTATGTATTTTTATAAGATTTTATAAAGAAAAACTAATTAAGAAATGATACTTAATTTTTATCGTAATAATTAACTACTTGTGTTTTGTAATGTGGACTTTTTGTTTAATTATGAAATTACTACTTAAACTATGAATTAAACTTACTACTATGAATTAAAATTACTACTTAAACTATACTACTTAAACTTACAAAGAAGGACTAGTTTTTGTTTTAAAACTTATTTTGTTATATATTTTATTATATTCTAAAAATTCAAACTCTTAAGTTTTTTACTACGTGATATTGCACACTTCAAATCAAACTACACACTCAATCTTAGTTCTGTTATTTAATTTTGGAAGCTTTCTCTACGGCCTCGGGTCAAATGCAGTGCTCTCTGGGGGCTAGAGTCTGTCAGCACTGAAAGTCTAAAATTCTCAGCATCCAGGACTCCAACAGAACATGTTTATTGCCCCTTGCAAGACCTCAGTTATTTCATGGCCTGTTTGCCACCCCACACTGAGCCCTTCTGCAGCTGTCAGGGCTTTTCCCATCAAGCTCAAACCTTTCACCCCCTTTTTATAACACCACAAATCATACAAAGCAGTTGTTTCTCCACCCTGCCCATATGTGCTGGGTATTTGACAGCTCCAGACATCTCATACCTCCTTGTCAGCCTGTTTTGGCAGGATAATATTGCTACTCCTGATCATTCTCGTGCCCTCTGTAACACTGAAATGCTTCCCAGAGGCCCTGGAGAAATCAGCTCCCAGCCCTCCTGCCCTCCCCATGGCTCGGTGTAGCCCTGCCATGCTGCCCAGCCTGCTGTGTGCTGTGATTTATGTGTGATTCTCTGTGATTTATGTGTGATTCTCTGTGATTTATGTGTGATTCTCTGTGATTTATGTGTGATTCTCTGTGTTGCACAGCTCTTGGCCGTGGAGCTGGGTGTGGTATCCACACGGATCACCGCTGCCGACAGGACCGAGCACATGAAGAGGCTGAGGCACACAGCACAAAGGATGCCCTTTGCCCCAGGTGGGGATCCTGGCTGTGAAACCTCGGCCTGGGCTCTGCTTTTGGGGGGTCTGTGTGTGCTCTCAGTGACAGACTCACCCTGTGCCCGCTGTCCTTTCTCCTGCAGCCTCGAGCCAGCGCCCGGCAGCCCGGCCCAGGGTGCCCCCCAGCCTGCCCGGGGGTGCTCCTGAGGACGTGAGGGTCGTGGCCATGGCACAGCAGGTCAAGGAGGTGCTGCCTCACGTGCCCTTGGAGGTCATCAGGACAGACCTGGGTGAGCAGGGGTGGCAGCAGGGACGTTTCTGTGGTCTGAAAGAAGAAACTTTGTCACCACTGCACATTGGCAGCCAGGATGGAGTGTCCTGATCTCTAATGGTCCCTTTGTCCCCACAGTCCAAACCAACTGTGTGGACACCACCATTGCCAACTTGCTGGAGGGGAGAGTTCCCTTCTTCCCTGAGAGTAAAGAGGCTGGAGACCTGCCTGCCCCATCTACCTCCCAGGCTGCAGCTGCTTCTGGCATCCAGGGCTCTGTGGCTGCGCCTTCTTCCAAGGTACTTTGGGCTCGTGTCTCCCTGCTCTGCTGGCTCGTGTTCAGGGCTAGCCAGGGCCATGGAGCACCAGCCAGGTGCTTGCAGAGCCACCAAGGAGCCTTCATCTGTCTCCTGATGGCTCCTGTGCTTTCCCTTCCAGCCGGCTACAAAGCAGTTTGCAAAGTCCCCCGTGGAGCGTCACCTGTCCCTGCAGGAGAGGAAACGAGCCTTGTACGACTACGCCAGGAGGTGAGAGCCCCCCACAGCTCCCCGTGCCAGGGCCACACAAAATCCCCCCTGGCCAAGCCCCCAGATCCCGGCCCCAGCAGCACTGAGGTACCCCAGGCTTTCCAGTGGGCTTTCCAGTGTCCCCCCCTGTGGGACTGGGTTTCTCTGTGTCCCACTGGCACCGTGGCACCCTCGGTGTGGGCAGGACCTTCCTGTTTGGCACCAGGGACAGCTCTCTTAATGCTCCTTGCTGTGAGGGCACAGGGTTTGATCTCTGTGCAGGCTTCTCATGAGGCAAATCCTGGCACAAGAGGCCAGCTCTGCTGTGTGGGTGTTGGTTTAGGAAGACACAGAAAATTGAGGATGTGTTTGAGGGGAAGCTCAGTGTGCCTGGGCTTGCTGGGCACCGGAGGGCTGCAGTGGTGCTGAGGGAATTGTTCTGTTGGGAATCCCTACTGGACACCGGGCTGGGATCCTGTGGGTGGTCCTGGGTCCCTGCTGGGACACCGGGCTGGGATCCTGTGGGTGGTCCCGGGGGACCGTGAGCTGCTCTGGGCAGCCCTGGCAGCCCCTCACTGCCCTCCCTTGGTCCCTGCTCCACCGGGATTGTCCCCAGCAGGGGCTGAACCCTCCCCGAGCAGCTCCTGCTGCCTTCACCCGATCTCCTGGGCTCCCGGTGAGCGTGGGATGAAACAGATCCGAGCAGACCCGGCGCTGGGCTGCTGCAGAGCCCCCGTGTCCCGGTCCCCCGGGGCGATCCCGGGGTGGGTTGGTGGGAGGCCCCTCCGGTGCTCCCCGCCCCGCGGTGTCTGAGGGAGGCCGCTCTCTCCCGCAGGCGGTTCGCCGAGAAGCACGGCGTGGCAAGGGCCGGCGGCAGCCCCTGACCGGGCCGGACCGGGCCGGTGCAGTCCCTGACCGGAGCTCGGGGCCGGTGCAGCCGCTGACCAGAGCCCCGGGCCGGTGCAGCCGCTGACCGGAGCTCGGGGCCGACGCCTGCTCGCGCGCCGCACGTAGGCGCCGCTTAAAGAGGCAACGCGGCGGGGCCGACGCGGCCGGGCGAGCTGCGGCTCGCGGGCCCCAGCGGGCGGAGCCAGCGCCCCTTTAAGAGACCGGCTGCCGGTGCCGGTGGTTTTATTTACATGGGGGCTCGCGGGCGTCACGTGACTGTCAGCGGCGGGGGCTGCGCGCGGAGCACCCGCGGGGCCATGGCGGGAACCGGCGACGACGGTCCGGGGGGAACCGGGGCACCGGGGCGGGACCGGGGCCACGGCAGAGCCGGGCGGGACGGGGAACCGGGGGTTTCGGGGCACCCAGGGGTTTGGGACAATGGGACACCCGGGGAACCGGGGGTTCGGGACAGTGGGGAGCCCGGGCGTGAAGGGGTCGGGGGCACCGGGAGACCCGGGAGGTGGGTGTGCACACGCGGGGGGCAGGGGCACCGGGAGCTCTGGGAGGTGGGTGTGCACAGGTGGGGATCGGGGTCACCGGGAGCCCCGGGAGGTGGGTGTGCACACGCGGGGGTCAGGGGCACCGGGAGCTCTGGGAGGTGGGTGTGCACAGGTGGGGATCGGGGTCACCGGGAGCCCCGGGAGGTTGGCGTGCGCCGTGGATGGGGAGCGGGTCCATGGGGAGCCCAGGCTTTGGGGTTTTTGGGGGGCTGATGTGCACCGGGGGTCAGGGAGCACGGGGATCCCGGGCAGGCTGGTGTGCACCGGGGGTGGGGGTGGATGCTGGTCCCGGGGTGCACAGGACATCCCGGGTCAGGGGTGTGCCGGGGAGGGCTCCTGGCCGGGATGGGGTGCAGGGGTGCAGGGGCTGACGGCCCCCCCAGGCTCCTGGGTGGAGCTGCGCTGTGGCCCAGGCTGCCCGGAGCCCGAGGCGGCGCCTTCGCCGTTCTCCTGCCACGCCGACGTGGAGCGGATGCTGCTGGAGGCCCAGCTGGAGACAGAGAGCAGTGACGGGTGAGTCCTGAGGGGGAGCTGGGCTCCAGAGCCCTGCTGAGCTGGGGCCACAGGCTGACTGAAGGTTTCTGTTTGCAGGGCCCTGCTGGTGCTGGGCTCCCCAGCCTGGGACGACGACGGAGCCAGCCATGGCAGCGAGCAGCCAGGGGACAGTGAGGTGCTGCCCACCCACAGCCAGCCCCAGCCGGGCTGCCCTCACCCCCGGCAGGTGAGGGAGCTGCCCCTGGCACACCCTGCAGTGCCCAGGCCCTGCTCTGAGCTGCCCTGTGTCTCCTTGCAGCGGGATGTGCCTCAGGAAGCCAAGTGGAGGCAGCGACGCCTGAGAGCGTCCCTGGGCTGGGCCTGTACCCACTGCCCTCGGTACCTGTCCCCAGAGTAAGTCCTGTGTCACCCACCAGCACATCCTGCTGCTGCCCCCCATCCTGCTCTCCCTGTTAACCATGAACTTTTCCCAGGGAATTTGCCTTTGTGTGCTCCCCCCAGCCGGTGCTGTGGAGCCTGCAGGGAGGTGCAGTGGGGAGGAAGAAGAGACTTTTCAGTTCAGAGCTGCTGCTGCTCTTCATCCCCTCGCTCCTGCTCAGCCACCTGCTGACCCTGGGGCTGGGGTGAGTGTCTGTGGCTCTCACCATGGGGCTGGGGGAGGAGGGAACACTCCTGAATTTGGGCTGCTCATCCTTGGGTGCTGGCACCACTGCTCCCAGCAGCTGCAGTGGTGCCATCTCCCCTTGCTCCTGGCCTGTGGGGCCCGGCCCCCTGCACCAATGCCTCACAGTCACTCTCTCCAATCCAGGATCTACATTGGGAAGCGCCTGGCAGCCTCCTCAGCCAGCCCTCTGTGAGGAGCTGGGCAGGCAGCACCTTCTGCTCCGCTGGGAATGCAGGGAGAGCCCAGCCCTGTCCCTCAGCCCTGCCTGGGCAGCTGACCTCACATCCCTGTAGAACAGAACCCCCTGATGGCAGCTCCCAGCTGCAGGCAGCCCCTGCCCTCCCCAGCCCCTGGTTACGGGTCCAGCTCCCCCTGTAACTGACTGTAAATAAAACTGAGCCCACCTGAATAAAGAGCCCTGTGCCAGCTCAGGGCTGGAGCAGTGAGTCTCCTCCCTGTGTTGGGAGCACAGCCTGCCTTGGGGAGTGACCACTGGGCTCCCTGGGGCCCTTCCCTGCTGCAGGAGGGCGAGTCCCTGTGCTTTGGGGTGGTGCCAGCTGGGGATGAGCCCCCGGTGGGCTGTGGGCAAGCAGGGGTGGGTGCTGGGGCTCCCACGGGTGCTCAGCCCCATGCAGGTGCCTGGCTGATGAATTTGCCCTTTATTATCCGTGGCTGCAGTGCAGAGGTGGGAGCTGAGCGTGGCATGGCCAGTCAGGGCAGTGACACCTGCCTGGTGTGGTGGCAGGAGAGGTGACACCACAGAGCACGAAGCTGCCAGGGCCTGTGTGCACACCTGGCTGGCTGCTGTGCAGCTCAGGCCAGGAATGGGTCCTGGTGCTGCAGGATGGGGTGGGAGCTGGCCCACGAGTCAGGAATCACGCAGAAATGCCACTGGGGAAGTCACTGCTCCCTGCCACTGGCACGGTGCAGAAATGCCACTGGGGAAGTCCCTGCTCCCTGCCACTGGCACGGTGCAGAAATGCCACTGGGGAAGTCCCTGCTCCCTGCCACTGGCACGGTGCAGAAATGCCACTGGGGAAGTCACTGCTCCCTGCCAGGCACAGTCCGTGGGCAGCTCGGGTGGAGGGAGAGGTGCCTCACCTCATGGCTGGGAGGGGCTGCGTGTGTGGGAGCTCAGCGTGGCTCCAGAGGCATGGCAAGCACCCAGGGCCAGGTGGGTCCCAGCCCCAGGGGACACCCGGAGGTGTCCAGAGCTGGTGGGACACGGTGGCACCGCCTGGTGCACACAGGGGCTCTGCTCTGGGTGTCAGTGCTGCAAGAGCTGCTCCAGCAGTGAGAATCAAGCAGGGCTGTGGGTCCAGCAGCTGGCTGGGCACAGGGGCACTGGGCAGGGGTGGCCCCAGTGCAGATGCAGGTGGCATCAGGTCAGAGCTGTGACAGTCGCTTGGACTTGGGTGGCGGCAGCGGCGGGGACTTGAGGCTTCTGTTGCCATCCACTGTCGGGGACGGGGACACCTGTGAGCAGAGAGGGACGTGAGGGCAGGTGAGACTTGGGCCAGGGCTAGCCCTGTGCTCCCCCCCTCCAGTAGCAGCCCTCCAGTACCTTCCCTGCTGCCGCAGCGTCGCTCTGCTCCAGGAATGTCTCGTACACGGCGGGGCTGAACTTGCGGGGCAGCGGTGGCAGCTTGCTGGCGCTTTTCACGCGGCCACCAAAGCCCGTGGGAGACAGGGACAAGCCTGTGCAGGCAGGAGAGAGACGTGGGCTGGAGGCTCAGCCAGCCTGGGGGTGCCCAGGGCTGCCTAGGGGAGTGTGGCAGTGCTGGACAGAGCTGCCGTGGCATGTGAGCCCAGCCAGGAGCAGGGGCTGCCTCCCACCACGGACAGCACTTGTCACCAAGACTCAGTGCCACAAGGTCCAGGATCAATGGCTGTGGCCCCACAGGGAGTGTTCAGCAGGGGATCTGCCTGTGCTCCTACTGTGTCACCGTGAGGGGACCTGTGCTGGGGTGGCGTGGGAGGGCACAGCTGCAGGGACTCAGGAAGGTGGCCTGGCAGGTTGTACCTGCAGCGCTGGGCTGAGCAGCAGCAGCAGCAGCAGCTTGGCTTGGCCCGTGCTGTTTCCTGTCAGCGCTCGGGCTGCTCTCACTCAGGTTGCAAGAGAGTCTCCACTTCTCGTCCTGGGGCACAGAAGGAAGGCTCAGCACCTCGGAGGGCCAGGCTGGGTGGCAGCTCCTGCAGTCCTGAGTCTCCAGCCTTGTGCCCCTGCAGCCCCTGCTCCTGCCCTCCCTGCAGCAGGGGCAGCCACCAGCCCCTCGAGGGGTCCCATCCAGCTGGGGGCTGCTGCTGCAGGCAGGGCCAGGAGCTCTGGGTGCAGCAGGACACCCATGGGACTGCGAGCAGGGCCCCTCCGGGGCTGTGCAGAGCATCACCTTGGGCTCTGGCAGCTCCGAGATGGACTGGCACGAGTCCGGCCGCCGGGAGCCGAAGATGGAGCTGGCACGGTTCTCCTTGCGCTCGTTCCTCTGCTCCTCGCTCTCGGAGGGACGGCGGGCAGGCTTTGGGGTCTTTGGGGTCGGGGGTGCCTCCGTGCTGTGGGGTGACAGAGACAGGTGAGGGGCAGCAGGGGAAGGAGGAGCAGGGCTGCAGCATCGCCGGGAGCGGCTGCACCATCCACAGCAGAGCTCCCGGGAGGTTTGGGGGACAAGAATGGGTGGCTCAGGTGACAGCAGTGTCCAGGTGAGCCTGGAGGCTGCACGTGGGGTGTCTCACCTCCGTGCCCCCCATAGGGACAGGGCCACCGGGGTGACCTGGCAGGACAGACCCCTGAGATGCACTTGGCATAAAGGGAAGGTGGAAGGGCACTGGGGAGGTGGGAGAAAAGCACCTGGGCCAGAGTGAGGAAGGCTGAGCAGGGAGGGCTGAGGGGGATGAGAGGGGACGAGCAGCACTCCCCAGTGCAGCACTTGCCTGGCTCCAGCGTGGCTCAGCCGGTCCCAGTCAGGTACCCAGGCTATGGAGCGGGGTCGGCCGCTGCGCCGGTCCTCAAAGAACATCTGAGACACAGCCAGGAGGGATGAGAGGGCAGAGCCTTCCCAGTCCTTCCCTGGGCTCAGTCTGACCAGTCCTGCTTCTGTGCCACCCCAGCAGTGCCATGCCCCCTCCCCTCCTGGGGCAGGCAGGCACCCCGAGATCCCCCATACCCAGTGCTCCTCACCCTGTTCCTGCCCCACATCTGCATGGGCGTGCCCAGTGTCACCCCCAGGGTGCCCAGCCCTGCCTGCCCCGTGCCCTGGCACTCACCATCTCGCGCACCCCGTACTGGCTCTCCACCTTGGCCCTCAGCTGCTCGAAGCACTGCTCCATGCGCTCGTGGAAGGGCCTCAGGTCCTCTGTCACCTTCTGCCCATGGATCCTGATGCCCTCTGCCAGCAGCGGGATCTGAGGGGCAACGGGGACTCGTGGTGGGGCTCCCTGGCACCGGGGGCAGCTGTCCCTGCCTGAGGGATGCTGCAGCTGGTACCTGCCAGGCGATCAGGTCCTTCAGCTTCTCGATATTCCCTGCGTCCTCGGGGTGCTCCTGCATGTAGAGCTCCTGGAAAAAAGCCTGCAGCAACCTTCCTCAGTCCTCAGCTCCACACAGGCTGGGGGTGGCAGAGGGGTGCCAGTGCTAGTCCTGGCTGTGCCCAGCTGGCCCCAGCACAGCCTCTGCATTCCTCACCTTCTCATACTTGGTGAAGCCACCCATGACTGCGGGGTCCACGATGCCGTTGAGCAGCATGGAGAGAGGGTTGATGGGCAGGCTGGGGTCGTTCTGGTGCCTGTTGATCTCACTCATGATTTTCTCGTTGGTTTTCATCATGGTCTCAATGGCGTTTTCCAGGGGGGAGATGATGATCTGTGTGCAGGGAGGGGTCAGTGCTGCCCCTCCTCGTTAAGGATGGCAGGGTGGGCTCTCCCCAGCCTGGCAGGAGGGACCCCTGGGGCTGCACATCTCAGCCATGAAGCCCCTCAGACCCTGGCACCAGGGGATGTGCTGGCCATGCTGGTCCCTGCTCCCAGCACAGAGCCAGCCCCATGGGCACGAGGCAGCAGTGAGGCCACAGGACAGCTGGTGTCACTTTGGGGGTGCAGCTGTGCCACAGTGGGGTGCACAGCCTGAGCACCACGGCAGACACACATGCAGCACTCATGCAGCCGTACATCCTTGTGCCTGCAGCATCCTGCAACAGCACTGCCAGGGCACCCTCTGACAGGGCACCCTGTGACAGCCCAGCCAGAGCACCTTGTGACAACCCAGCCAGGACACCCTGTGACAACCCACCAGGACACCCTGTGACAGCCCACCAGGGCACCTTGTGACAGCCCAGCCAGGACACCCTGTGACAGCCCACCAGGACACCCTGTGACAGCCCAGCCAGGACACCCTGTGACAACCCACCAGGACACCCTGTGACAGCCCACCAGGCCACATCACATCTCCACTCCATGGCTCCTGAGACTCCCTGGACGCTGGCCAAGCACCTGCCCCTGAGAGAGGAGCAAAGCCCATGCACAGAGCAGTGGCAGCAGCTGCTGGCACCCCTCCAGCGCCTCTGCTGCCCCCCACACGCTGTCCCTGCTGCCCACAGAGCATGGCACAGGCAGGACACACTCCCCATCCCCAGCTTGAGCTCCTGGCAGGGCTGGCACACCCACCAGGGTCCTGGCAGGGCCCCCAGCCCCCTGCTCACCGTCTCAGTGGAGGTGACAACGAACCAGCGCAGGATGCCAGGCAGGGGATAGGCTGTCCTGAACGTTGTCCTCTCAATCCACATGTTCTGTGGGAAGAGCAGCAGTCACTCCCCACAGCCTTCTCCCATCACCCCTGGCTGCCCCGTGGCATGGGGGGCTGCCACCTCCGTGGGCACAGGACTGGGGATCCCCCTGGACCCTGAGCTCCTTGCAGGACCCCCCCAGCTGAGGGTCCTGGCAGCTCCTCCCTGCACTCACTGCAAATTCATTGTCGGGATCGCTCGGGCCCCTCTTGAAAGGCCGTGAGTAGCTGAACCTCTGGATGTGGTTGGCTTTGTAGAAGCTGTGGGGAGGGAAGGGACAGAAATGGGACAGGAGCCTCGTTGTGTCCCAGGCAGCCACCCCCAGGGAGCAGAGCAGGACACTCACTTGGTGATCTGCTCCGGGACGCTCCGGCCCTTGAGCCGCACCTTGGCTTCCTCTGCCGGCTGCACGGTGAAGCACTGGATGTCTGAGGGAGTGAAGGAGCCACAGGCACACACTGCTGGGGACAGGGGGCTGCAGAGCCCTGAAGGGCGACCCCCAGGGCGACAGAAAGGCATTTAAGGAATTCCCACATGGAGAGCGATGGGCAGAGAGCGAGCCACGCTCCCAGCCCCGTGCACGCAGAGGATACACTGCCCTGGGGAGTCAGTGATGTCCTGGCCAGGGGGAGAGGTGCTCTTCAGCTTCTCAGCATTGGGGAAGGGGCTCAGCAGCTGCATCTCGAAGTCCTCACGCCGCTCGTACTCCTTGCCCCGGTAGATGAAGACCTTGTTCTGCAGGGTAGGAAGGTGACAGCTCATCCCTGTGCCACAGAGCAGGGCCAGCGAGCCCCAGAGCACTGGGGTGCTGTGTTGATAAGGCTCTCCTGCCAAGCAGGAAACACCCCCATCTGGAAAAATCCAAACCCAGGAGCTAGAGGAAAAAGGAAAAAGGCACATAGAGAACCAGGAATTGTGCCAGCCAAGCAATGTCATTAAGGACAAATCCTGTGTGACAAGATTTGGTGGCTTCTACGAGGCTGTGGCAGCATGGGTGGATGGGGAGAGAGTGACTGGACCTGTGCAAACCATCTGACGTTGGGCTGTCCCCTGGCTGGGACAGATGCTGGGTAAGGAACAGGTTGGTGATGACACTCAGAGAGTTGTGGTCCACAGCTCCACATCCACGTGGACACCAGTGAGGAGTGGGGGTCCCTGGCTGTGGAGGTGGCAGCTGTGGAGCTGCTCCTGGCTCTGCTTACCCGCAGGAAGGTGGGGAAGCCCTGCCCGTAGTACCCCACAGCAAAATAATCCGGGCTGGGCCGCAGCACCTTCAGGATCTTCTCATAGAACTTGGCCTCTCGTTGCTGCAGAGGAGAGGGGCAGGATGAGGGCAGGATGGGCCCTGCAGAGCCCCAATTCCCCCCAGCTCATCCTGCCCTGCCAGCAGCACCCCCGGCCCAGCCAGGCACCCACCAGGATGTCACTCAGCATCTCGTAGTCGAACACGTGGCTCTCGTACTGCTCCGCCAGCTCCTTGCAGATGTGGATGGCTTCCTCCCACATCTGGAGGGGAGAGGGGCCAGGACAGGGCCCCCCAGTGCAGGGTGAAGTGGGGAAGGGGGCACCAGGGGCTTCCAGCAGAGACCACCCTGCCTGAGGAGGCACCTGCCCCCTGTGAGGAGGGGGAGAGAGCTCTCCTGTGGGGACTGGTGGTCCAGTGGCCAGCAGAACTTGCCATCCCACCATCCCCAACCCTGGAGCTCCCCAGCCGACCCCATCAAGCCTTTGTCAAGAGATATCCAAGTTTCTGACCCCTGGCAGGACAAGGACTGGGCTGGGACAGGGATGGGATGAGGGACAGTGGCTGTGGGGTGAACCATCCAGCCCAGGCTCACTGCAGGGCAGCTGCAGCCCTTCTGCAGCAGTGGGGAGTGAGGGGCTGTGCTGAGAATGGCATCTGACAGCCTGAAGCAGTGGCAAGGGGGCCAAGCTTGCCCTAATCCATCCCAGCTCCCTGCAGTTCTGGGGTTTCAGAGGCTGCAGGGTCTTTAGGGGCAGGTATGGGGCACACTCACCTTGCCCTGGTCGAAGTACTCGATGATCTGGTTGTACAGAGCCTCCTTCAGCTGGCGCTGAGTGTGCAGCTGGAGGCCGTGTGGGCCTGGCACAGGGGCTGCATTCGACTCCTCTGACCACTGCACGAGGCACTGGGGACCTGTCACACCAAGCCCAGGGGGCTGCCCACCCCTCCCAGCCCCCCCGAGCCCCCCAAGCCCCCCGTGCCCACCGTCAGCAGCCGGGCGTGCAGCAGCAGCGTGTAGGCTCCCTCTGTGTAGTTCTCGTAGCTGATGTGCAGGTCCTTCAGCTTGTACAGGTACCTGGCAGTGACAGAGCCTCGTGTGGGGCACAGAGCACCATCACCCTGCCCCTCAGGCCCCTCTGCCAAGCCCATCCCACTGGGAATGCCCGGCACCCCCACCCCAGGTGCTGTTGGAGTTCCCAGGGCTGTGCTCACCTGATGTACATGGCCTGGCGGTCAATCTCCTTGTAGAAGTTCTGTGGAAAGGCAGACGAGGCTGTTTGAGTGGCCCCAGGGGTGGCACATGCCACAGCCACCCTCTGGGTCACGCTGCTGCCAGGACTGTCCCCACACAGGGATGGGGTTGGCCACGGCCCTGGGCAGCTGCACGGTGGCATCCCAAGAAATGCCAGCTGTGGCACCACATGGACCCCCTCTCTGCTGTGCCAGGGGCACCCTGGGGACATGGGGAGATGCAGGGACAAGCCCTGGCTGCCCCAGGGAGCTGGAGCAGGGCACAGGTGCTCACCAGGAGGTTGACAGTGCAGCTCATGCTGTAGGTCTTGTTCTCGTCGTTCCTGACAGCCCGGTAGTCCAGGAGCCGCTCCAGGAGCTCGCTCACCAGCCTCACAAAGTCCTCTCCAGGCTTGGCCAGCTCGGGGTGGCTCTGGCAGCAGCTCAGCAAGCTGGGGAAGAGAGGGGGCCCTGGGTTCCACTGCACAGCCAGCTCTGCAGTGCTCCCACACTGCCCTGCCCAGCACCCAAGGGCAGGGGCAAAGCCTGGGCAGAGCAGGGGCATCACCTGGGGCTGGGGTAACTCTGGGGCAGGGATAACACCTGGGGCAGGGGTAATAACTGGAGCAGGGGTAATTCCTGGGGCAGTGACATCACCTCAGGCAGAGATAACACCTGGGGCAGGGCCATCACTTGGGGCAGAGATAACACCTGAGGCAGGGGCAATTCCTGGGACAGAGATAACCCCTGGGGCAGAGATAAACCCTGGAGCAAGGGCAATTCCTGAGACAGAGATAACCCCTGGGGCAGAGATAAACCCTGGGATAGTGACATCAAATGAGGCAGGGGTAACTCCTGGGGCAGGGATAACACCTGGGGCAGTGGCATCATCTGGGGCAGAGATAACACCTGGGGTAGGTGCATCACCTGGGGCAGAGATAACACCTGAGGCAGGGGTAATTCCTGGGGCACAGATAACCCCTGGGGTAGTGACATCAAATGAGGCAGGGGCAATTCCTGGGGCAGAGATAACCCCTGGGGTAGTGACATCAAATGAGGCAGGGGCAATTCCTGGGGCAGAGATAACCCCTGGGGCAGTGGCATCACCTGGGGCAGGAGTGTCACTTAAGGCACAGGGCAGTTCCTGGGGCAGGGGTGTCACCAGGGACAGGAGCATCACCTGCAGCAGGGATAACGCCTGGGGCAGGCAGGGCAGGCTGGCTGGGCCAGCAGAGGCGTGCAGGGGGCACACGATGGTGCTCGGGCACCAGCCTTGCCCCTCGCAGGTCCCTTTGCCCCATAGCACAGCAGGGCACAGCGTGAGGAGGAGCAGGGTGCCAGGGAATGGTGACAGCAAGGGGCCGTGCCCTGGGGAGAAGGTGACAGGGCTGTCACTGCGCACTCACATGCTCTTGAAAAGCTGCATGTACTGCTCGTCCCCCCGGCCGCCCTCCACCTCGCTGTCCAGCCTGCGCAGGATCTCATCCTCAAACTGCGAAGGGGACGAAGGTGGGCTGAGCTTGGAGCAGCCCCTCCCCAGAGACCACCCCAAGGAGACAATTCCCGTCCCCGCTCCCAGGCCCCGGCGGTGCCCCGGTGTGGGTGGCTCCCAGCGCATCCCACCCCACCCGGTGCCGCAGGAACAGGAGAAGGAGCAGGAGAAGGAGCAGGAACAGGAGCAGGCTCGGCCCTCACCCGGCTGAAGCTGCCGCTGAGCTGGTGCTCACACAGCATCATGTCGAAGAAGATGGGGATGGTGGACTTGCGCAGCTCCAGCTCCGGCACCAGCGTCATCTCCAGGATGGGACCCACCATGCCCGGGATGAACTCGATCTTGCGCTGGCCTGCGAGGGCAGGGAGGGCTGGGGAGGGCAGATCCACGCCCAAAGCAGCAAAACCCCGCTCGCCACACCCACTCTGGGGACATCTGACGGACACCAGCCCACAGAGACCCAAAAATCCCCGCACGCCGCGGCTCACCGAGGCTGTACCACATGTCCCGGATGGACGCTCCGATCGTGGCTCTCATGTCCCCGTACCTGCCGGGACACAGGGCAGTGAGCCCCGGGTGTGCCCTGGCTTGTCCCAAAATCCCCGTCCTCGGGGCAGGGAGCCGCGGTGGGCACTCACTTGGCCAGGATACTGTTGCGTTTGGCCGGAGAGAAATTCTCCAGCTGCAGGGAGTCCTGGGTGAGGAAAGCCACGGCCAGGTGGAAATAGTTGTTCCAAAGCTGCAGCGGAAGCAGAGGGATGAGCGCCAGGCTGGGTGGCACAGCGGGGGCTGTTGCTGACCCTCCCGGCCCGAAGCAGGACCCAAGCAGTGCCCACCCACCTGCAGCTCGAAGTCGCTGTTGCTCAGGAACATCTCGGTTAAGGTGGTGGCAAACTGGTTGATGGCACGCAGGAACTCCCTGGGGGGAGTGGGCACCGAGTGAGGGCAGCACCAGTGCCCAGCCTGGCGTGCCCACCATCATCACGCAGAGGGGGTGAGGTCCTTTCTGCCCCCTCAGTGCAGCCAAACGCTGCCCAGCACAGCAGCCCTGCCTGTCCCGAGCCGTGCTCCGTGTCCCCCTGCCCCGAGGCACCCCAGGCGCTCCCAGCCTCCCCCCGCGGCCCCTCCCCAGCCTCTCACCGGTTCTGCACCATGTTCATCACCACCCAGTCACCGGGATACACTGTCTTCCCAATCAGGTCCTTGAAAAGGATGAAAGTCTCCATGAGGAAGTCCTGCAAGGGAGGGAGAGCCGTGAGGAGCCGTGCTGGGCTGCAGCGCCCTCCGGGGGATGCAGTGAGGGGGGTGCTGTGCCACAGGGCCCCGTGTGGCCGCGGGCAGCGCTCACCATCAGCTCGGGCCGGGAGGGGAACGCCTGGATGTAGGTGCTGTAGTGGTCCTTGTCCATCTGGCTCAGGATGGAGGCCATGCAGGCCACGTAGTGGCTCTGGGGGACAGCAGCTGGTCAGTCCCTGCTAGGACGTTGTCCTTGTTCCCCCAGTCTGTTCATAACCCAGAGCCCAAACTGCCTTAGGGTCTGCTCATCCCACCCTCCCTGGTCCCTTCTTCCCCAGCTCCCTTCTCCTGGCCCCTTCATGTGCATCCCAGAGACAGGATGGCTCCTGCCCCCACCACCATGCCAGGGGGATGCAGGAGTTATTACAGAGTGGTGCTGAAGCACCTCTGCCAGTTTTGAGATAATTTAAGGCCATCTGTGGGTGTAAGGGCATTTTGAAAATGACAAGCAGCTTCCTTCAGGAGTGCCCCCAGTGGAGGGTCCCAAAGTGAGCCCTGAGCTCCACCCCAGGAGGCTCCCAGCTTTGTAGCAAGACAAGAGGAGTGTGCATGAGCGGGATGCTGCCCAAAAGCTGTCCCAGAGACACATCCGAGGCTGGAAACTGCGGGAAAGGGCAGCAGTTCCTGGGCTAAGGGCATCGTCTGGCACGCTCAGGGAGTGACAGCCCTGCCGTGCCCCGGTGTCACTGATGGAGCCTTTTGGGTGGCTTCAGGTGCCAACCCATCCCCAGAGCCTGCCGTGCCCGAGCCCTGTGAGGGCAGCACGGGGCACCGCAGGCACCTTCCAGCCCTGGCACGTCCGGCACTGCCGGAGCTCCCTCCTGGATTCCAGCGGGGCATTCCCGCACTGCAATTTCCCCCAGACCTTGCCAAGCACAAGCGGACCGAAGCGGACTGTCCGGGGAGGGATGCGACTGCTGCGGGTCACCGAGAGCTCCAGCGTGGCACCACCGGCCCCGGGGGCTCCCCGGGATGGGGCATAGCCCACCGAGAGCTGCCGCGGGTGAGCAACGAGCGCCCACGGCCAGCCCTGGCTGCGAGGGTTTTGCAGGGAGTGCAGAGCAACCGGATCAACCCCCAGAACGTCCCGCTCCTCCGGGAATCCACGCGGTGCCCCAGCCCCGGGGCCGGCACACCGGGGCCCGCGGGACCCCCGGGAGCGCAGCCACCGCCCCTCCCGGTACCGGGACCGCGGCTCCTCCCGGGCTCCGGGGCTCGGCTCCCGGGCGCGCACCCCACGGCGGGGCTCCGCCCCCC
>NW_024357502.1:2028821-2085505 GCF_014805655.1 Passer montanus | reverse complement strand
GCCGCCGCCGCTGCCGAGCACCAGGTACCGGGCGGGATGGGGAGCAGGCTCGGCCGGGGAGCGGGGCGGCGGCCGCACCGGGTGCTGCGGGCATCGGCCCTGCGGCGCCGGCCGGTACCGGGACCTCGCGGCCGGGGCGTGGGAACCCCGGGGCCAGCAGCGGCGACACGCTGCGGGGAGCCCCGAAACCGGGACTGCGCGGCGGTGCAGGGACCCCGGGGGCGCGGGTACCCTCGGCCCGCGGGATGCGCGGGGGCCGGGGCGAGGAGCCGAGCCGGGCGGGCGAGCGGGATCCTCGGTGTCCCCGGGGGTCGCGGCACCTCCCTGTCCGCCCTTCCTTTGCTCCCGGCGAGCAGGAGCTGCCCGGGGAACTGCGGGAGGCACGGGGACGGTGACACCGGGCACCGAGCATCCTACGGCGGGCACCGTGCGCCGAGCCCCCCGCACCGAGCCCCGAGCCCCCCGCACCGAGCCCCCTACGCTGGGCACCCCGCACCGGGGCGGGGGTCTCTGGGGGACACACGGTGTGCAGCCGTGGTGGGAGCTGCCGTGTTGGAGGGGCCGAAGACCCCCGGGTCGCGCCGCGGTGCCGCAGCCTCGCCCTGCCCGCCCCGGCCCGGGGCCCCGCCGCTGCCTGGGTCGCTGCGCGCTGGAGCCGCTCCGGGGAGCGGCCAGGCGGGCTCGTCTCCGCTCCCCCTCCGTTAGGAAGGCGTCCGCCAGCCGGGGCTGTGCCGGGTGACACACACGCACACGCAGATCCAGGGATGTCACTTTCGGTACCGCGCGCCGCGGTGACGCCGGCCGGGGCTGGAGGGATTCAGCCCACGTTGCTCCCGGCAGCTCCCGGCGCCCGAGGCCTTGTGTCCGCCCGCGGGGCTCCGGGAGGCGGGAGCGACCCCCAGGCAGTCCCGCACCCTGGGGTCGGGTGCTCCGGTGCCGATCCGCCCCGCGGGAACGCACGCAAACCCCGCTGGAGCCGCGGCCGCGGGGCCGGAGAGGGGCCGAGGTCCCCGCGGAGCCGCCTGCGTGTCGGGAGCACGAGGTGGACACGTATGAGTAACCACCGGGCCCGGCTGTGCCAGCGCGGGGACATACGGGGACATCGGTGACAGCCGCTGGCTCTGAGGGGCACGGCGTGCTCAGCGCCAGCGGCAGCTCCGACCTCCGAGCTTGGCATCTCCCGGGGTACGGGAACGGCTCCTCCCGGGGGTGCGGCACCTCCCGGGGGTACGGGAACGGCCCTTCCCCGGGGGTACGGGAACGGCCCTTCCCGGAGGTACGGGAACGGCCCTTCCCCGGGGGTACGGGAACGGCTCCTCCCGGGGGTGCGGCACCTCCCGGGGGTGCGGGTACGGCCCTTCCCGGAGGTACGGGAACGGCCCCCTCGGCACAGCTCCCTCCCGGCGGCGCTGCCCGAGGAGCGGGGTGACCCTCGGGCACAGCCGGGCTGGGGATGGCACCTCCGGCCCTTGCCCGTGTCCCCGCTCCGCAGGGAGCGTCCGTCCTCCCGTTGCGCTCGGAGGAGCGGGGTGGGTTTCGTCGCAGGAGCTCCTTTGGACTGAGGTTGTCTTCTTTACAAATGATAATTATTGTAATTGCTTAATAGCATGGTGGCATCCAGAGGCCACAGATAATGAGCGGGTCTGTTCCTGTCCCTGCTAACAACACCACTCCGGTCCTAACCAGAGCCTGCCTCGCCTGTTTGCGGAGGTGCTCCGAATGGTCCGGGCTGTTTGGTGCCGGGGAAACTGAGGCACGAGGCAGAGGAAGACGCTCGCTAATTCCTGAATTCCCCCGGCAGCCAGTGTTGTCTAAAGCGCACGGAGATAAAGGAGGGCAGGCTGCTCCATGGCATTGAGAATGCTCTTAAAGGCAGGAATTTGTATTCTGGAAGGACGTCCCCAGTGCTGGGAGCCGCAGCTGCAGAGGCCGTGCCGCCGGCTGCCGGCAGCCTGGCTGGTGGGTGCTGGTGGGCCGGGGGCTGCCCCAGGGGGTCCCTGCTGCCCCCGGGACCGAGCCCCCCGAGCCTGGACCGGTGTGTGCAGGGGCGGCTGGGGCGGTGCAGGAACTGTGGGGTGGTGAAGCCTTCCCAGCTTTTTCCAGCAGTGTGCTCTGGGGACAGCTGGTGGCTTTCTGATGCCGTTTCTGGCCTGTGAGGGAGCCCACGGAGCCCTTGTCACCCCGTGTCCCCTGGCCCAGGGATTGCTTAGCTCGCTGGGGCAGCTGGGCTCCAGATGGGTGCCCAACCCCTTCTCCAGAGCTGGGACATCCTCCCTGGAGAGCGCAGGGCTGCGGGGGTCTGCAGGTGAGCTGGGTCTGCCGTGGCCCAAAGTCTCCGGGCCGTGTCCCACTCCCCTTGTCCTGCCACTGCTGCAGGACCAGCCCGTGCCGGGGATGCCAGCGGAGCCCTGGGCTTGGTGCTGGGCACCAGCCGAGCTCTCTGGGCTGGATCTCCATCACGAGCATCTTCCCAGCTCCGTGCAGCCACACAGGGCTCGGAGGAGGAGGATGGTACTGCCCGTACCCCATTCACTGGGAAGGAAGCGGCCGAGCAGGGTGTTCCTCCTCCCAGGCTGGTCTCCCCTGCACTGATCCCCAGTGCCGGCAGCAGCTCCAGGGATGCTCGCCCGCTCCTCCCTCCCTGGATGAGAGCAGGGCAGCCTCGGGACATGGAACAAACTCCTCCCGAGCTGCTCCCGCTCTGCCCGTGCTGCCCCAGGCAGGTCGCTCCACCTCTTCACGTCTCGTTAAAGCAGCGATACCAAAGCTGCTCTGCCTGGCACAGAGGTGGGAACGCCAGCAGGTAGCACAGCGAGCGGAGACGCCACTGCCATGACAGCCGTATTAGCATCCACGGGAGACAGAGGAATAATTTGGCTTCTGCAGCTTCTGAAGGCTCGTGCAGAGCTTTGTACTCGCGTCTCCCCGGCTCCATCTGCAGCAGCAGCACATCCGCAGTCGGAGGGGAGCGATGGAAGTGACCTCGGCAGGATGTGGCTGCTCCTTCCCCGCCCGGCGGGCTCCCTTCCACGGGCACGTGTGGCCAGGCCAGCCGGGACCCTCGGTGGCCCCAGGGAGGAGCCCGCGGGGCGCCCGTGGGTGCTGGCACTGTGGGGAGGTGGGTGGCGGGGGCTCCCCGCCCAGGCCGGGTGCCAGAACCTTCTCCTGGGCCCCGTGGCTGGGAGAGTGACTAATGTTGCCACTCCAGCCAGTGACCTACATAGGGATGAGCGCGGATGCCCCGCTCGTGTGAGACCCGCGTGCCCGCGCCCATGCCAGCGCCCCGGGGCGATGCTCCGTGCAGGGCTGGAGGGCACAGCCGCCCCAGGCACCGCCCTGGTGGCAGGGACAGCGCCTGTGTCCCTGGCCAGGCCAGCCCAGGGGTGCTGGGGGAGCCGCAGTGGGGTTCCAGCAGAGCCTGGAGCGCTGCTGAGAGGGAGAGGGTCAGGCACTGCGAGGTCCTTCGGGGACACGGAGAGCTGGCCTTGGGGACAGGAGCCGAGCTGGACTCAGGGAGCGCTGGGAATGTGGCTGGGGAAGGGGCTTCTCCTCTCCTTCGAGGAGGGAGAGGAGCTGCTTGAGCGGAAGCGCTCCGCTGGCACGAGAACAGTCGGATGTGAACGGGTGATTAAGTGCCTGCAGGAAATGAGAAGGTCTGTGAGGCTCCCGGCTTCTGGAAGAGCCTCCAAGAGAAGCATGAGGGCAGGGCATGAGCTGGCTTCGTGGTGGAGCTGCCTCAGCGAGGAAGCAGATTTGGGGTGTGCAAGCTGCCCCAGGAGCTGCTCCAAGTCCTCCATCCTCGAGTCCCACACATGCTCTGATCTGAGAACAAACGCCTCGAGTCCTCCCGGAGCCAAGGAGGGATTAGGCTCTGCTGTGACGTGTCATGAGCCTGGTTCCTGCCCCTCCAGTGCTGCCCCTCTCCACTGCCAGCAGCACCTCTCTCCCCTCTGGAGATCCAGAAATTCAGATGCAGCACCTTTCTCCCTCTGCAGATCAGGAAAATCAGATGTGTTGGCCCACAAAGGCACTGCCCTGCGAGCAGAGCTGGGTCGTTCACTCCTCTCCTCTGCGGTTCCAGGAGAACCTGACTTCCTCCCTCATAAATCTCATCTCCCGGCTTCCCGTGTCCTGAGGAGAAGATTTATGTGTCTGCTCCGTTTTTCCCTCTTCCACGGCTTTCCTGGCAAGGGTGAGGGAGAGGATAGGTGGAGAAAGGGCTGAAGCTGGCAGGTAACTTTCCAGACAGCATGGTGTGACCTCTGAGGGCAGCCCTGCACCATCAGAGATGTGTCCATGATGCAAACCCGGCAGGTTTAGTGCCTCTTACTCACAAAATTCACCACCCATGGTGGCCAGAGAAACCCAGTGCTCTCTGAGGAGTCCATGAGAAGAGATTCCTGATGTTTCCTCAGCTCCTGGGGTCACTCAGCAGAGGAGAGATCATTCCCAAGTGTGTGAGCATCCAGCAGGACTCATGGCGTGTCACGGTGGCATCACCTGCTTTCACCTCTACATCACCCATGTGACCTGCTGCCTCCCCTTATCCATGTGCCTGGAATTCCCAGAGGAACCAGAGAAGAAAAACACTCAGACCTTAAAAAATTGCTGAGGTGGAGGGTCCACCAGTGTGCAAAACCTTTCCAAGCTGTTCCTGTGCCAGCTGGCCTCACTTTTTAAGGAAGTGGCTTCTCTGACATGCCAACATGCATTTCCAGCTGCCATGAACGGAGCTTGGAGCTGCCACTCAGAGCCCCATCCTGCACATTCTCTGCTCCATGCCCCTTGCCTGCCTCTGAGCTGGCCTTTTTCCCTCCTTGCTGTTCATTTTCTCCCTTTCCTCAGTTTCCCTCTGTGCTCAGGGCCGTGGGATGGTAACGAGCTGGTTTTAACCCACTTCACGTGTGCCACTTTGCTTTTGGGATCATCCTGCTTTCTTCATGGAAATGTCAAACGCCTCACAGAAACCCGAGTGTGCTCCACCGAGGCTTTTACCTCCACTGACCAAACTTGGAGCCTCGTCAAGGCCGGCAGCAAACGGGTTTGATGAGCCGTGCTCTCCGCAGCCCCGTGCTCCGTGCCTGCCTCATGCTGCCCTCCTTCACAGGGGATCAGCCGGGCTCCAAAGCCATTTCCAGCCCACCTGCATCCCCCAGGTGGCCATGCAGGGCTCTGTGGCTCCCTGTCCCAACCCACGGGGCTCTCCTGAGGTTGTCCAGTGACCACTCCAAGGAGGATCCCGGTGTCCGGCAGAGCGGAGCACCAGAGCTCCTGCTTTGGTTTCAGGGGGTTTGCACAGGTTTCTCCTGGAGGGAGGAGTGACCCCAGCCCTGGGTAGAAGGGGCTGTGGTGGGCTCAGGACCTTGGAGGGGCTCCAGCAGCCCCAAAACTGAGGTGCTGAGCACCACTGCCCAGAAAAAGTGTTTGAAGAGTGGCTGGGAAGTGCTGGGTGCCAGGTGTGTCTGAGATGTCCTTTGGAGCCACCAGCAGTGGGTTCCTGGGGTTCAGGGACAGCCCAGGAGAGTCCATCAGACCCTAGGCTGCACCATCCAGATCCTGCCCCAAAACAGGGCTCATTATCCACGCTCGGAGGTGCCGGCATGCACTAAATCCAACACAGCACAGAGAAAACGCAGGGATGCGTGGGAGGGTCCTGGCGCGGCTGTTTGACATCCTCAGAGCATTTCCCAAACGGAGCTGCTCCATGTATAATTTATAGGCTTCCCTTTGTCCTTGTGGCTCGTCTCTGATGTGCCGGCGGTTCGGGAAGGCCGAGGGTGCCCCGGCGAGGCCCCGCCGAGCGGCAGCGCCGCGTTTGCTGCGTCCGCGGGGGACCGGCTGCCGCGTTTGCTGCGTCCGCGGAGGACCGGCCTCGTCCCTCGCTGCGTCAGCCGCGGCTCGCCCGGGGCCCCAGCGCAGCATCGCGGGGCTGGCCCTGCTTTTAGCCCTGCTTTTAGCCCGTGCCAGGCCCTCGGAGCCGTGCCCAGCACCCAGAGACCCCTCCGGAGCGGGCTGGCACACGCAGCTCCTCTGGAGCTGCTCCAGCGCGGGGCTGTGGCCAGCAGGTCACCCTGCCCTCGTTGCCCTCTTGCCGGGGACACCAGGCTCTGCCACAAGGACAGAGGTGTCCCCACGGCCGTGGCGGGGCCTCAGGGGTGGCTCACACAGCACGGACATCGGCTGCGGGTACCCGTGCCCCGGGGATGTGGCGGTGCAGGAGGCGAGGACGGGCTCCTCTGGCTCCGGGCGCAGCAGCTCGCTGCTCCGCCTGTTGCTGCCCATACTAACGAGGAGCCCCGTCCCGTCCCTCGTCTCGTCCTGCCTCGCAGACATCTCCGGGTGTCTGGGCACGGCTCCAAGCTCGGCGAGGGAAGCGCCGGGCGGCGCGTGGAGCAGCATCCCGACGAGCGCGGAGCGGGCTGTGCGGATGGCGGGGCCGGGGTGGGCTCCGAGAGCCCCCGGCTGCGCCGGGGCAGCGCTCGGTGCCGGCGGGGGCAGCCCCGGGGCAGCGGCACGCCGCGCTGCCGGTTTGGCCGTGCGGCACCGGGGACTCCGGGATGCTCTGCTGAGTCAGCGCTCGGTGCCAGCGGGAAGGAGGAGAGACAAGGAGGGGACCCGGGGGTGTGTGAGCCGTGTGTCCGTCCGCACTGAGGGCAGGGGGGCTGCGGAGCCAGCGAGGCTCCCGCCTCGGCGTGCGGGGACACTGCGGGAGCACCGGGATGCGGGACAGGGGACACGGTGTGGCGCAACAAAGCTGGACCGCCGCTCGCTGCGGCTGGAATCTCTGGCTTTGGCTGCGTCCCAAAAGGAGCCGACGGCCTCCCCTGCACCCCGGGACACTCCAGCAGGGCTCCCGGTGTGCCCGGGCAGTGTGACGGGCCCAGGGGCACGGGGGTGGCTGCTGGGGGTGTGCCTGGGGCAGGGCAGCTGTGGGGAGGATGAGCCCTGCAGAGCCGTGCGGGAACGATGGCGGGGACGGGGACAACGGGGACCAGGAGGATGGCAGGGACGGGGATACAATCCCCTCTGTGACCGGGCCCTGCCCCGGTGCCGCCGGGGGTGCTGCTGGTGTCAGCGACATCCCCCGGCCTCGCTGAAGGCTCTCCCTCCTGCTGCCTCCACGTGTCCCCAAGCCACCGTGTCACCTCTGCTCACAGAGCTGCTCCCCAAAGCCCGCAGCCCAGTCCGGCCACAGCCACCCGTGACACGTCCCCTGTGTCACCCCGGATGGGCGCCCACGCCCCGCGGAGCTGCTGCCCGTGCCCGGCGGGTGTCCCACGTGCGGGGGGTGCCCCGTGTCCATCTGTCCGTCCCTCACGGCAGCCCCTGCCCTGCCCGCGCCCCGCACACGAGGCACCAGCCCCGGCGAGGCAGAGCTATTTTTACCAGCCGCTTCTGCTTGATTTGAGCTGTGAACTCGGAACGTGTTTATGCTAAAGGGCTTTCTTTTCCCTTCTCCCTTTTGTGCTGAGGAGGCAGCGCCGCAGATCAAAGCCTGTCTCTTCGCGTTTGGTGATGGTGGGCTGGGAGGGAGCCGAGGTGGGAGAGGCCGGGACACTCGTGTCCTCGGGGCCGCGGTGGCGTGCCCGGCTCTGACGCACCTCTCTTTGTCCCCGCAGGTCCGGGAGCCATGGGCGGGCACGGCCGGCACCGGGCGGCCCTCAGCGGGCTGCCGTGAGCCCGGGCGGCCTTCGGCTCGGCGGGACGATGGGCTGCGGGCGCCGGCGGGGAGCCGCGGTGCCGGGCGCGGCTGTCGGGGCGGCGTGCCCGGGGCTGTAGGGCCGGGCGGCGGGCAGCATGCCCGGCGGCCCCTCGCCCACCTCCCGCCCAGCACCCCCCGGTGAGGGATGAGGGGATGAGGCCGCCCGCCGCCCCAGCAGCTCCGGGGACTGCCGCAGCACCCCGCGGCCCTGAGCCATGGTCAGCCGCGAGCCCGTGCCCGGCCCGGCCCCCGCCGGCGAGGGCAGCCAGGAGAAAGCCATGACGGTGCGCTCGGTGCTGCTCAACCGCGACTCGCCCGACATCGAGAGCCGCCTCAAGCGCCGGCGCAACCGCACGCAGCAGGTCCGCTTCAAGGACCTGGTGGAGGCCGGCGCGGGGCGGGCGGACAGCCCCCCGCCCGGGCCCGGCCCCGGCCCCAACACCGCACGTGCCTCGCCGCCCCCCAGGGACCCCCCTGAGCCGGCGGCTCTCCGTGCCTCGCGGCGCAGCTGGCCCCAGGCGCAGCCGGGCTCGCTGACGCTGCCCATGCCCAGGAAGGCGTGCATGAGCACCGCCATCCAGACCTCCCCCAGCCTCCAGAAGCCCTTCCCGGCCCCGCAGCCCCGCAGCAAGAGCGTCTGCGATGTGGCGGAGGATGCGGCAGCGCCCGCCGCGGCGAGCGCCCGGTGCCCGGGAGCGGCCGTGCCCCCCGGCAGCCTCCCCGGCCACGACCCCACCGCGGCCAGGGCGCGCCGCACGCCCCCGCCGCCACCACCCAGGGACCCCCCTCCCCCTTACCAGGGCGCGGCCGGGTGCCCCGCTGCCCGCTGCGCCCCCCCGGCAGGAGCCGAGGGGCACAGGGAGCCGCCGGGCACGGCCCCGCAGGGCCCCGGCGCGGGGACACGAGGGGACACCCCCCGGCACGGACAGCCCCCGGACACGCGGCACCACGTGCAGGACCTTCTGCAGCTGGTGGTGGTGGCCAAGGGGCCGGTGGCAGCACCAGCGAGGGCTGAGGACGCCCGGACATCTCAGGGAGAGAGCCCCCGGGGGCCCGGGGAGCAGGGGGACCTGCATTCCCAGCTGCAGTCCCTGGAAGGGGTGCTGGAGACCAGCCAGCAAACCATCCGGGTGCTGCTGGACGTCATCCAGGACCTGGAGAAGAAGGAGGCGCAGCGGGATGGGTGAGTAGGAGGGGACACATTGGGGGATGAAGGGATGATGCCCCGGGGGCCGGGGACCCTGACAGAGATTTGGATGCCGCTGCCTGCTTAGGGTGTTTCCCTCTGAGAAACTCAGAGCTGCTGTCCATGTGGATGCAGCTCTGGGTCTTGGTGCGAGGTCTCACGTGCCCATGGTGCCCAGGGATGGGGGATGAGGGGTGCTGGGTTCCTGCCTGGCTCTGCTGATGATGATTTCACCATTGGTCATGGGGAGAAGGGATCTAGAATGTCGCATCCCAACGACAGGCTTTAGCCAGACACCACATCCCTGCTCCATCTTTGGCACAGATCCATGGCTGGTGCCCCCGCGATGGGTGTGGGGCATGCCCAGCACCCCCATCCTGCCCTGCCCAGGGCCTGCTCCCAGGGGCAGGGAGCTCCCCAGGCCAGCACTCCTTGGCCTCCCAGGCAGGTTTGCCAAATGGAGGAAGGTGTTCTGGCTCAGCCCACCACGGCCTTGAGCTGAAATGGTCCAAACTCATCTCACATGAGGGCAACCAACAAACCCCCAAGAGGTGCCAGGCCTGGCGCCCTCCTGTAAAATCTCTGGGGCTTGTTCCTGATGGCCAGGATTGCTGTGATTAACCATTAAATCAGATGGTTTTGACTGTGAGTGAAGCACAGGGAATGTTGTCCCCATTGCCCCTGTGCCACCCCTGGAGCACTGTCAGCCCCTCAGGGGTCTGGGACACCTTAATTAAGACCTCAACTTAATTTACTGTTACAGCCAAATAAGCAAACAAGACCCCCAGAGGTAGGAAATCCAGGGATAGGAAATCCCATCAAACATTATCTGCTGCAGAACAGCAGAGCCCCGTTTGCCACAGGTCAAATCCCAGGTGCCCACTGCACACCAGCGCAGGGCCACCAGCCCTGAGACATCCTGGCAGCGACCACCAGCAACATCCCACAAAAAAAATTATATATAAAATACATGAAAGACTCCCCAGGATGAGCTCTCCCAGCAGAGGGGGGCTGTTGTACAGCGCCAGAGCCTCAGGCACACTCACATTTACGTACCACACACATATATATAAATGTATAAAGGGCCTCATGATCTAATTCAGGTGCTGGCAGCATAAATCCCCATTGCAATGTGTAATTTGGTGCATTAGCAGACCCAGTTTCTGAGGGCTGAGAACAACTGTGGTCAAGGTCAAGTGACAGGAGGAAGATTTCAACAGGAAAGTGTGATGTGGGTGTGGGACATGTTCTGCCAGCTGTGCCCCCGAAGTCCACAGCCCTGAAAGGGCAATGGGGACAGGAAGAAGGGGTCCCAAAGGATCAACAGCACCCACAGGGCTCCTTTTGGACAGAGCAGGGATCAGCAGTGCTGGGGTGCAGGAGCACCCCAATACAGCTCTTGGGATTGGGGGGTCTCAGGGTTGGGGTCTGGCAGCAGCAGCAGTGACATGTGGGGTGAAGACCCTTCTGTGGAGAGGGGGGAGGATGGAGCAGCATGAGCTGAGCCTGGGCAGGAATCAGCTTAATCCAAGCCCTGTGCACCTTCCTGGAGGAGGAGAAGGATGCTCTGGTACAAAAACATCAAAAAGATAAATTCCGAGCCTGGCGTAGGCTGGAGATTAGTCTGGAGCATCTCCCTGTGCCCATCTGCCAGGGCACTGCTGTGCCAGGGCAGCACCATGTGCCTTGTGCTCCCCCCATGGCACCGTGTGTGGGGAGCCTTGGGATGAGGATTGGGATGGGAGGGGAGGGGAGGACACAGAGGGAAGGGTTTGGAGGTGCCACTGGTGTGCTCCCATCAGAGAGGCACCTGGCTTGGTGTTAACTGGGATCGCAGGGAGGAGAGGGGCTGGGATCCAGGGAGGAGAGGGGATGGATCCCAGGGAGGAGAGGGGATGGATCCCAGAGAGGAGAAGAGATGGATCCCAGGGAGGAGAGGGGATGGATCCCAGAGAGGAAGAGGAGCTGGGATTCAGGAGGAGATACAGGGAGCAGAGGGTCTGAATGCCAGGGAGAAAAGGAGCTGGGATCCAGAGAGGAGATTCCTGGCTGCTGGGTGGGGCCGGGGGCAGCAGAGGACGCCGGCAGACCCAGAGCAGCTCTCCAGGCTCACGGCGCTTCTCTGCCACAGGCGACACTCGTACCGGACCGGGCAGGACATCGCCAACTGCGGGACCTGCCGGGACTGTGCCTGCATCATCTACAGGTGAGGGCCAGCCCTGGCTCCCAGCTCCCCGCGGGCTCTGCCTCCCTGCGCTCCCGGAATTCTCCACCGGCCGTGAGGCAGCAGGGAGGGACAGCCAAGCCCGCACCCCGTCCCCGTGTTGGGGACACCACTCTCAGGGCACTTTTGGGTGTCTGCGCTGTCACTTGGGCTGGATCTGTCCCTCCCTCCCTGCAAACCAGGATCAGCCGGGGTGATCTCCATGGAGGAGCAGCGTCTGGAAGGGGGCTGCTCTGGCAGCACGGCAGAGAGAGCCCATTTCTCTCCTGCAGCAGCGATCAATGGGGGAAGCCTCGCTAGCGGCTGCTGCGTGGGCTCGCTCCCAATCCAGGCTGCATGCTGCTGTCCCCGTGCCAGCTCTGCACAGATGCTGCAGATGGGCTCCTGCCCCTCGCTGTGGTGTGGGAACACAGGGCCTGGGCTCTGCTCCCCACGTGGGCTCTGGGCCAGGGCGTGGAAGTCCCTCCTCTGCTGCATTCCCTCCTCAGATCCCATCTGGGCGTGGGAAAAGGCATCTCGTGCCCTCCCAGCATCATCTTTGGGGGAATTGGGAGGCTTGCAGTTTTGCTAAAGCTTTCTGCCCTTCCAGGCACCCCTGGGTGTCCTTCTGTCCCTCTGGCCGTCCCCTCTGCAGGGCAGGTGGCTGGCCAGGTGTGTTCCCGATTTGTTGTTAATTAGGCTGATGCTGTTCGCACTGGGACGTGCGGGACATGGTGAGCTGGTCCCAAGCCATGCTCTGTGCTGCACGTGTGCCACTGCCCTGCCATGCTCTGTGAGCACTGGGGTCCCCTCGTGTCCCCTCGTCTCCCTGTGCTCAGTGGCAGCTCCTGCTCCCCACACACACTTGCTCCACGCTCCCTCCTGCAGCTCTTGGGGGACTTCAGGCTAATTAGGGCTGACGAGCCTGTCTCCAGGCAGCGTGGCAGCGGCACAGATGTCACATCTGGGGGAGGTGGCTCCCCGGAATGGCCGGGATCCTGCTGGGGACTGCCTGTGGCTTTCACTGTGGGGTGAGGAGAGGCTCCGGGGGGACACAGGGTGAGGGAGCAGGGGCAGCACCCCCAGCAGCAGACCCCAGGGATGGCCCGTGGAGGGGACCAGAGCTGCCTGGCCCTGTCCCACAGCGGTGCCAACCCTTCCCTGTGTCACTGCAGGGGAGCTGAGGCCGCTCTGTGTGCTGTCCCCCCATCATGGTCTGCACCCTGTTCTCTAGAAATGGCTGGGACGCTCCTTGTCCTCTCGAGGGGAGGTGACAGGAGGTGTCAGCACGCCGGGGGGCTGGTGGGGCGCTCCCCGTGTGCGGGGTGGCAGTGCCACGTGTGCGTCCCCGGGCACGCTCGGTGGCACCTCGCTGATGCGATGGGACGTGGCTGGAGCGAGGAGATTGACGCGTTTTCCGCGAGAGGGAACATCGCAGCACGCGGCTGCCGGCAGCCAGCCCGCACCGCAGGGTGCTGCGGGGACAGCGGGGACACCGGGGGCTGCGGGGACGCCAGAGGATGTGGGAACACCAGGGGCTGCGGGGACACGGGGGGCTGCAGGGACACCAGAGGCTGTGGGGACAGCGGGGACTGTGGTGACACCGGGGGCTGTGGGGACACCAGAGGCTGCAGGGACACCAGAGGCTGTGGGGACACCAGGAGCTGCAGGGACAGCAGGGGCTGAGGGGACACCAGAGGTTGCAGGGACACCAGGGGCTGCAGGGACACCGGGGGCTGCGGTGACACCGGGGCTGCAGGGACACCGGGGGCTGCAGAGACACTGGGGGCTGCAGAGACATCAGGGGCTGTGGGGACACCGGGGGTTGCAGGGACACCAAGAGCTGTGGGGACACCAGGGCCGCGGGGACACCGGGAGCTGCAGGGACAGCAGGGGCTGAGGGGACACTGGGGACTGTGGGGACACCGGGACACCGGGGGTTGCAGGGACACCAAGAGCTGTGGGGACACCAGAGGCTGCAGAGACACCTGGGGCTGCAGGGACACCTGGGGCTGCGGTGACACCGGGGGTTGCAGGGACACCGGGGGTTGCAGGGACACTGGGGGCTGTGGAGACATCAGGGGCTGTGGGGACACCAGGGGTTGCAGAGACACCAAGAGCTGTGGGGACACCAGGGCCGCGGGGACACCGGGAGCTGCAGGGACAGCAGGGGCTGAGGGGACACTGGGGACTGTGGGGACACCGGGGACACCTGGGGCTGCAGGGACACTGGGGGCTGCAGGGACACTCTGGGCACAACAAGGGCTGCAGGGGACAGCAACACCTGCAGGGACCTGGACTTGTGGGGACACTGAGGGCTCCAGAAAGCTGAGAGCTGTGGTGGCACAGTCCCTGTCACCCACCCCGACCAGGGACACCCTGATTCCTGCCTCGACGCTGTCCTCAGCCATGGCCCTGGGACACACGGCCCCTGTGAGGGGGCTCTTTGCCCACGGGGGTCCCACAGACCCCCAGCCTCGGCACCAGGCTCACGGGGGTCCCACAGACCCCCAGCCTTGGCACCGGGCTCACGGGGGTCCCACAGACCCCCGGCCTTGGCACCGGGCTCACGGGGGTCCCACAGACCCCCGGCCTCTGCACCGGGCCCCTTCCAGGCAGTGTCCAGCCCCACACCAAGCCGAGCACTGCCGAGGGGTGAGGTAGAGGATGGAGCAAGATGGAGCAAAAGGATGGGGCAGCTGAGGAGGACCCACCCCAAAGACCCCAAAGCCACCAGGCCAGGCTGGCACTGCTCTGTCCCTCTGGCACAAGGGAGGCCGGGACACTCTGGTTTGGGAGGGATCCAGCCCCAGACCCCCCTCACAGCCCACAGAGGGTGGGCAGGGGCTGCCTGGTGGCACACGCTGCAGGATGTCCCCTCACAGGGGTACGCAGTGACCCCGGGAAGTCTGGCCGTGTCCCTGTGCCACCACGGGAGCGAAGCAGGGCTCGGCTCTGGGGACGTGGCCTGGGTGGAATCTGAGCTGCCCAGGGCTGAGCTGGGGACACTGAGCTCCCTGGGGACACTGAGCTGCCCAGGGCTGTGTTGGGGACACTGAGCTGTCTGGGGCTGTGTTGGGGACACTGAGCTGTCTGGGGCTGTGTTGGGGACACTGAGCTCCCTGGGGAGGTGTTGGGGACACTGAGCTGCCCGGGGGCTGTGTTGGGGACACTGAGCTGCCCGGGGCTGTGCTGGGGACACTGAGCTCCTTGGGGACACTGAGCTGCCCGGGGCGGTGTTGGGGGTGCCAGGGGCTGCGGCAAACGGGGCGCTGTGACAAACGGGGGGCTGTGGCAGCTGGGGAGCTGTGACAAGGTCGTGCCACGCTGCCCCCTGACACGGTGCCCTCGCCCCGCGTGCCGCAGCGTGGAGCACGATTTCCGCCAGCAGGAAGGTCGCTTCCAGCGGGTGCTGAGCCACATCGAGGGCGACCCGGGGCCGAGCTCCCCCCCGACGGCGCTGGGGGCGGCGGGGGTGGCGCTGGGGGCGGCGGGGACCACCTCACCGCCCCGGCAGGAGCCGTCGCCCGTGTCGAGGCTGCCAGCGAAGCTGGACGTGAAGAAATCCCGGCGCAAATGCTTCTGGTTCCTGTGAGCCCGGGGGGCACCGTCCCAGCACTGACCCCCTGCCCACCTCCCTTCCCTCCCTCCCTCCCACGGTAGGGTTTGGGTAGCACCAGCTTTTCTATTTTTAACCATTCCGTTGAAGGTGGGGAGCTGGGGTGTGGAAGCGGCGAGGGGAGCAGCGGCTGTATTTAAGGAGAATTCAATAAATTCCAAGGAGACGCTATTTTTGTTACATCCTCTCCCGCCTGTGCGCTTCTGTTCTGGAGGAGGATGACAATGAGGAGGGGGCAGCGGCTGTTTCCCTGGGTTTCCCTCAGTTTGGGGTTCCCTGAGGCGCCCCAGTTTATCCCAGACTCAAATCAGTGCAGGGGGGCTGCTCAGCCACCCCTCCCATGGCTTCCCACAGGTTAACTGGGAGCGCCGAGGGTTTCCAGTGGGCAGAGACACTGGGGAATGGTCTCTGTGAGACTCCGGCCTGGAGAGAGGAGACCTGACCCCAAAACCCCGGCTGGAAGGGTGGGCTTCATCATCCACCTCCTCCAAAGGCACTGGCCACCCCCGGCCATGGCTGCTGCAGCCACGGGGGGGAACAGAGGGTGGCAGGAGTGGTCACAGGTCTCCAGTTGGTGCCCATGGTGTTAAACCCCACCCATGTGCCAGGGACACCCCTGGTGCTCAGGGGCTGCAGCCAGGACAGTGCCCAGGGATACAACTCTCTCCTTGCCCAGTGGGCACAGGGGTGGGTGGAGGGACTGTCCTGCTGCGGGCACAGGGATTTTGGTGCCCTCAGCCCTTCCCAGCAGCTGGAGCTGGAGGGTCTGGGACCGACTGAGGCAGGGACTGTGCGGGGAGAGCTGACAGATGGCAGCTGTGGAGCCATGAGCCAGCACAGGAGCACGGCACAGCCGAGGATCCATCCATCCATCCATCCATCCATCATCCATCCCTCCATCCATCCATCATCCATCCATCCATCCTTCATCCATCCATCCATCCATCCATCCATCCATCCATCCATCCATCCATCCATCCATCCATCCATCCATCCATCCATCCATCCATCCATCCATCCATCCATCCATCCATCCATCCATCCATCCATCCATCCATCCATCCATCCATCCATCCATCCATCCATCCATCCATCCATCCATCCATCCATCCATCCATCCATCCATCCATCCATCCATCCATCCATCCATCCATCCATCCATCCATCCATCCATCCATCCATCCATCCATCCATCCATCCATCCATCCATCCATCCATCCATCCATCCATCCATCCATCCATCCATCCATCCATCCATCCATCCATCCATCCATCCATCCATCCATCCATCCATCCATCCATCCATCATCCATCCATCCATCATCCCTCCCCCGTGCTGCCCTGCACCCTCACCCCCCCGGCCTCCATCGCTGCCCGGCGCTTTCAGCCCTGACTCACAGAGCCCGGAACGAGGGGTAAAATCAGGATGGAGCCCAGCACGACCCCGCCTCCATCTCCAGGGCTGGATCACAGCCTGGCACTGGGATCACCGCACGGCCCCGGCGGCGGAGCCTCCGCTCCAGCTGCCCGCGGGCATGGCATAGCACGGCATGGCACAGCAGGGCAATTCCCCGCTCCGAGCATCCAGAACGCACACCAGCACAGCTCAACACCCACCCCGATGGCTGCCCACAGGCATGGCATAGTACGGCATGGCACAGCAGGGCAATTCCCCCCTGAGCATCCAGAACGCACACCAGCACAGCTCAACACCCACCCCGAGACGCGGTGCAGCTCCTGGGTTTGTCACCACATCCCCAGAGAAGATCCGAGCCCCCGCGTGGAGCTCTGACCCGCCTCTCTTCGCGCGTGCCCAGCGTGCTCCTCACACGTTTTTGGCATGTAAAACTGCGACAGTTCCCCGGTTCAGCTGCTTGTTACCCAGATAATGCAGCCCAAACCCTCCATTGCCCCCAAAACTGCTTTTCCTGCACCTCACCCACCCCCGCTGCTCTCCGGCTGCTCCAGCCCTGCTCCTGCTTTCCCCTGCATCCCACTGGGCACATCCCTGGCATCCACCCCATCCTGCTGGGTGCTGGCAGCATGGCCAGCGAGGAGCAGAGCCGGTGACACGCAGCCAGGCCCCCAGAGCAGGGCCAGCTCTCCCGTGTGGCCCCAAGGGCAGCGGCGCAGGCACTCACCCTCAGCGGGTTCTCCCGGTCCAGCACGATCAGCCGGCGATTGACCGTGTGGAGCAGCCGCTCCAGGATGGCCTGGATGTGCTTCTTCACCTGTGCCTGCAAGGTGAGAGGTGGCAGGGCCATGGCAGGGCACGTCCCAGCTGTGGGAGATGTCCCTGCATGGCTCCTTCAAGGCTGGTGACATCGGGAACGGAGCCAGACCCAGAGCTGGAGTCAGAGCAAGGCAGTGTGCTCCAGCAGAAATAAGGGATGCTGGTGACATCGGGGTGGTGAGACGGGAACAGAGCCAGACCCAGAGCTGGAGTCAGAGCAAGGCAGTGTGCTCCAGCAGAAATAAGTAATTTGGGATCCCTGTACAGCTCAGCCCTGCACAGAGAGCTGTACACCTCCCTGCACAGTGGCCACCTGGCTGGGGACAGTGGGGACAGCTGAGGATGATGAGGATGGTGCTGGGCAGGTAAAGATGGGTTCAACTCTCATGGGGTTGAAACAAGAGCAGAATCCTCCCCCAAGAGAGTCCCACCACGCTCTCCACAAAGGCTATTTCAGGTTTAGAAGCTAATTAGACATTTCACCACAATTTCTGAACTTTCCATCCCGCTCCTGGGCTTCCTGGTGCTGTGGGGACTAAAGAACCACCTCACCCTCCCAGGACACAGCGTCCAACCCAGCTCCCACAGCCACTGCACTGCAGGTGGGACACCTGAACCTCCCAAGGGCCCCCAAAAAGGGACCCCAGAGCAGCCAGGAAGGGCAGGGACAGAGGGAGGCTCCTGAAAAGCCAGAGCCCTGTGCATTCCCAAGGCATTGTGTGCTGCAGGGACACTCACCAGCTCCACGTCCCCACGGTGCTTGTGCCGTGCCCGCAGCTTCTCTGCGCTCTGCAATCACCAGAAACAGAGATGAGACCCCCAGGAAAGGCCCCAGCCCACCCCACACAGGCCACATTTGGGTAGGTATGGCCCACCATGTCCCTGCCTCATGTTTGGGGCCATCACTCTTCATTTTGGAGTGTGATAGTGCCCAGGGGCTGACTGGCAATCACAGAATTTCATACGAGGTGTAAGGCCATTGAAATTTTAATTACATGTGGCCTGTCCCAAAATAGAATTGGGAAAAGACAAAAAGAAAAAGTGCCGTGAATCAGAAAGGAAACCAAAGAAAAATATGAAACTAAATCAAATATCATATCATGCCTTATTACTTCATTGTTTGCCTTAAGTAATGTGATCCTGCCTGTGAGTCAACCAAAAACCAATGTTTGGGTGACCCTGGCCAATGCATCAGGCTTGGATACCATTTCTTTGATTTATTCAAATCCAGAAAATCCATTCTCAACCTGCTTGGTCTGGTTGGCCAATACCACAAACTGTCTCTCCAGATCTTTCACGATTTATTATCAACGTGCCCTCACATTCCTGCCTTCCCTCAATTTCTTCCTCCCTCCCTTCACCTTCCTCTGCAGAGCTGATGATGTCCCCACTCATGTGGATTTTGGGCAACCCACCACAAACTCACTGAGGTGGAACCACAAGGTTTGTGTCCCACCCTGGGCACGTCCCTGCTGGGATGGTGACACCCACAGCCAGTGAACTCCAACACCATCCTGGCCAGGAACTGCTGCTTAACCCCCCTCAGAGGGGTTTGGTCAGGTCCCTGCCCAGCTGATTCCTGCTTTACCTTCTGGGCCTGGTACAGCACTTCCAGGATGCTGCTGAGCAGCTCGATGCAGGCGTCCTCCTCCTCCCCTGCCTGGATCAGCTCCTGCAGGATGGGCAGGGCCGCCTGCAGCACCAGCTCCCGGCACTCTGGGGGCACAGGGGGCCAGGGCATGAGGGAATTGTCCCCAGCTGGACAAGGAGCCACCCTGGGCATGAGGGAATTGTCCCGGACATGAGGGAATTGTCCCCAGCTGGAGAAGGAGCCACCCCCAGCATGAGGGAATTGTCCTGGGCATGAGGGAACTGTCCCCAGCTGGACAAGGAGCCACTCTGGGCATGAGGGAATTGTCCCCAGCTGGACAAGGAGCCACCCCAAGCATGAGGGAATTGTCCCCAGCTGGACAAGGAGCCACCCCAAGCATGAGGGAATTGTCCCCAGCGGGACAAGGAGCCACCCTGGGCATGAGGGAACTGTCCCCAGCTGGACAAGGAGCCACTCTGGGCATGAGGGAATTGTCCCCAGCTGGACAAGGAGCCACCCCAAGCATGAGGGAATTGTCCCCAGCGGGACAAGGAGCCACCCTGGGCATGAGGGAACTGTCCCCAGCTGGACAAGGAGCCACTCTGGGCATGAGGGAATTGTCCCCAGCTGGACAAGGAGCCACCCCAGGCATGAGGGAATTGTCCCCAGCGGGACAAGGAGCCACCCTGGGCACGAGGCAGGGGAGGGGTCCCTGCTCAGGGGCTCACCCCACCCTGTGCCACGGCCTCTGGGTGAGCTGGGCCAGGGCAGAGCCCCCAGGACCCCTCTCACCGTGGGACTGGAAGGCTTTGCTGCTGGCAATGTCAGTCAGGGACTGCAGCTTCTGCTTCAGCAGGCGCTGGGGCAGCAGGTTCCCCACGAAGTCCCGCAGCATGGCCCTGCCACCAGGAGAGGAGATAAAGCAGCAGCTCCAGCTTCTGGTCAGGATGGGGCTGCTGGGTGGGTGGAGCCCCTCGATGGGGCAGGGTGGTCCCACAATGGGCACCCAGCAGGCAAACCCTGCCTGAATCCCAAAATGAACCCAGCTGGGGCTGAGCTCCCAGGCCCAGCCCCTGCCCAAGCACAGGCAGCTGCTAAAAGTGAGCAGAACTCTCCCATTTTTGCACAGGGAAGGGGATCAGGAGGTGATTCCAGACCCCCTTGCCCTGTGCTGGGTGTGGGGACAGAGGTGGCTGTGGCAGTGCTGAGCAGGACAGGGGGCTGGGGTTGGTGGGGACACAGGGACCCTACCCCAGAGTGGCGGAGTCAAAGATCCCAGACACGTCCTCGAGGATGGAGGGCAGGTATTTCAGAGCTGCTCCCTGCAGAGACACCACAGAGCTGCCTCCAGAGAGGTTCCCAGAGCCCCCTCTGGAGCCTCCCTCCCTCTGGGGGCTGTGGGGGCAGAGTGCAGCCCCATCCCAAATGCATCCCAATGTGCCAGCCTGGTCCCAAATGCAGGGAGTGAGGCCAGGCCACACTCAGGATGGGGACAATCCCCAGGAACAATTCCCAGGTTTTCCCCTGCAGAATTCAGCACACGGGTGGCCAGGACAGAGCTGCTGACCCAGACCCACAGCACAGCCCCAGAGCAGTGAGGGGGCTCAGGGTGCACGAGGGGGACCCTGAGGGGTCTCAGGGGACACTGAGGGGTCTCAGGGGACATGAGGGGTCTCAGGGGACACGAGGGGGGACCCTGAGGGGGACTCTGAGTGGTCTCAGGGGACCATGAGGGGTCTCAGGGTACACGAGGAGGACTCTGAGGGGTGTCAGGGGACACAAGGGGGGACTCTGAGGGGTCTCAGGGGACGCCAGGACAGAGCTGCTGACCCAGACCCACAGCACAGCCCCAGAGCAGTGAGGGGGCTCAGGGTGCACGAGGGGGACCCTGAGGGGTCTCAGGGTACACGAGGGGGGACCCTGAGGGGTCTCAGGGGACACAAGGGAGACTCTGAGGGGTCTCAGGGGACATGAGGGGTCTCAGGGGACACGAAGGGGGACCCTGAGGGGGACTCTGAGTGGTCTCAGGGGACCATGAGGGGTCTCAGGGTACACGAGGAGGACTCTGAGGGGTGTCAGGGGACACAAGGGGGGACTCTGAGGGGTCTCAGGGGACACAAGGGGGACTCTGAGGGGTCTCAGGGGACCCTGAGGGGTCTCAGGGTACACGAGGGGGGACCCTGAGGGGTCTCAGGGGACTCTGAGGGGTCTCAGGGGACACAAGGGGGACTCTGAGGGGTCTCAGGGTACACAAGGGGGGACTCTGAGGGGTCTCAGGGGACACTGAGGGGGACTCTGAGGGGTCTCAGGGGACACAAGAGGGACTCTGAGGGGTCTCAGGGGACACAAAGGGGACCCTGGGGACAGCAAGACAGCGCACAGGGTGGCAGCTCCTCCTGAGATTTGCACACAGATGGACAGTGTCACCCCAAAAATACAGTGACACAGCGTCACCCAGCATGGGCACAGCCAGTGGCTGGCCTGGGCACCCTCCCTGCCACCCCAGAGCCCAGCTGAGCCCTGCCAGGGCCCCCCATCCCTACCTGGGAGAGCAGGGTGGGACCCTCCAGCGGGGACTCCATCAGCTGGTTGAGGGCGAGGAAGAAGCGCTGCAGGGAGCGCTGGAACTCGGCCACCTCCTTCCCCTCGTAGAGCCTGCAACGGCCAGAGCCACGGTGCTGTCACCTCACTGCCACCACGCCACACTACTGGATTTGCTGGGAGTGCCCAAGGAGGCAGCAATGGTGAATCTGACTCCATGTTCTCAGAAGGATAATTTATTACTTTATAATATATATTATCTTAAAGAATGCTAAACTATACTAAAGAATACAGGAAGGATACTTCAGAATGCTAAAAAATTAATAATGAAAGTGGTGACTCTCTCCAGAGTCTGACACAGCTTGGCCCTGGTTGGCCAAAGAGTGAAAACAACTCCCAGCAGAACCCAGTGAAACAATCACCTGTGGGTAAACAATCTCCAAACACATTCCACATGAGCACAGCACAGGAGAAGCAAATGAGATAAGAATTGTTTTCCTTTTCTCTGAGGCTTATCAGCTTCACAGAAGAAAAACCCTGGGGGAAGGGATTTTTTCAGAGAATGTGAATGCCACCCCACACACCTTCCCTGGCCTCTGTCCTGGATTGCAAGGCAATGTGTGTTCTATTCCCATCTGTCAGAGCTGGGGCAGTTCTCTTCTGTTCATTGGGCACTTTTCTTTATCTCTTCCACAACCAATCCTCCCTCCAGGACATCTCTTCTGTAAATGGGTCATTGATTAGTAATTATCACCTGTTAATGGGCCATTAATTATTCATTATCTTCTGTTCATGGCCAGTGAGTGTCCCTGCATGGCTGATAAAATTCCAGTATCCCACTGGGAGATGCTCTGCCCAGGGTGAGGAGCCAAGCATTCCTACCTCGATGGAATATGAGATTTTTGGGACACCAGCACAGCCTTTCCACTGGATCTCCAGAGGAACAGCTGCCTCTTCCACTGGAGCTGCAGAGGAAAACTGCAGCCTTGTGCAGGATCCCTGCTCCAGCAGAAGCACAGCTGGCACTGCAGGAGGGCTGAGCCCCCATGGGATGGGACTGTGCCACCACCCTGACCCACAGGGCTCAGCTCCTGCTCTCACTCTGGCAGTGTTATTTTGATTTACTGCATTGTTTATTTTATTTTTATTTTCTTCCCTAGTAAAGAACTGTTATTCCTGCTCCCGTATCTCTGTCTGAGAGCCCCTTAATTTCAAATTTATAACAATTCAGAGGGAGGGGGTTTGCAGTTTCCATTTCAGGGGAGGCTCCTGCCTTCCTTAGCACACACCTGGCTTTCCAAACCAAGGCACCATCCCAATTCTTTATGCTCATCCATCAACGTTTGGATCCATGGCTGGATCTAGGGGTGAGCCCTGGCACTGCCACAGCCACTGCCCCACCACGTCCACAGACCCACTCACAAAATTCAATTTTTCTTTTTTAAAAAAGCCTCTTTTCCATGATTCCACAGCCCAAAACCCTCCCAAGGCAGTTCAGCCCCGTCCCACTTGAGCAGGAGCCTCCTGAGCCCTCCATCCCCCTCACCAGCTGGACCAGAGCGAACTGAACGAGGGGATTTTGGCCATGGGATGCGCAAAGCTGCAGGAAAAACTGCAAAGCTGAGGTGTGATCGCAGGAATGGGCACTGCTTGAGGCAATTCCCCCACACTGACACCAAGCACTGGCAGGAAAAATTATCCTGCCACCAGCTATGAAAGGAAATCCTGGAATTATGGACTGGTTTGGGCTGGGAGGGCCTTTGAAACCCATCCAGTCCCACCCCCTGCCGTGGGTTGCTTCAAGCCCTGTCCAAAATTTGGCCTCAAAAGCCAGGGGACAATGAGCACTGGCAGGGAAAGTGTTGCCACTGTCAGTGATGGCTGAAAAGCAGAAGCAGCCAGAGGAAGCAGCAAGGAGGAAGCAGCGAGGGACAGACGTCACCAAAATGTCACTGGGGCACTGAGGGGACACAGGGAGGTGTCCCAAGGTGGAGGACGGGGCTCTCAGTCATCCTTGCAGCAATCTGAGCTCCTGACAGGAGCTGCAGGCGCTGCTTGTCCGGCCCCAGCAGCAGCACAGGCAATCCCAGACCCAGCAATCTGCAGCAATTACAGCCCAATTCCTGCCGATTACAGCCTGGACAAATTGCAGCAGGCTCAGGGCACTTAGAGGATCTGAGGAGCCCGTGTTATTGCATGCTGAGATTGCTGAGATAAAGGGAAGCTCTATAAAATCGCTAAATGTCCTCGGGGATGCCTCTGCTCCAGGCAAACCCACTCACAGGGCTGTTTGCAAACAAGCTGGGTAATTAATTTCTCCTGCAATTTCTCAGGAGCACTCTGAGCTGGGAATGTGCTCCTCACACAGGAGGGAGAGGCAGGTGCTGGGTGTGATGTTCTGGGGCACCTGGAGCCAGGGATGGGACTCTGGGAAGGGATGGAAGCGGCGAGGACAGCGGGGCTCAAACCCCACAGTGGGGCACGGCGAGTGTGACAGTCCCTGGGGACACAGGGACAGCAGCACACGCTGCCAGTGGGAGGGGACACAGGCGTGGCATTCACATTCCCTAAAAAATCCCTTCCCCCAGGATTTTTCTCCTGGGAAGCTGAGAAGCCTCAGGAAAAGGAAAACAATTCTTATCTCATTTGCTTCTCCTGTGCTGTGCTCATGTGGAATGTGTTTGGAGATTGTTTACCCACAGGTGATTGTTTCACTGGATTCTGCTGGGAGTTGTTTTCACTCTTTGGCCAATCAGGGCCAAGCTTGTCAGACTCTGGAGAGAGTCACGAGTTTTCATTATTTCATTCTTTTCATTATTATTATTTCATTCATTCATATATTCATTATTTTCATTATTAATGAAATTATTTCATTATTTCATTATTCATTGTTATTTTCATTCTATATTATTCAATATTTCATTATATTTCATATAATAATTTCATTATTATCTTTTTAGCCTTCTGTAAGTATTCTTTCTGTATTCTTTAGTATAGTTTAGCATTCTTTAATATAATATAGATCATAAAGTAATAAATTAGCCTTCTGAGAACATGGAGTCACATTCATCATTCCTGCCTTCCTTGGGCATTCCCAGCAAGTACAACACAGAGAGACCCCAGCACAGCCCTCATTCCCCCAAAAACTGCTGCCTGCAGGACCAGGGTGCCTGGGAATGGGGAGATCCCACTGCTCCCAGTGCCAGCAGTGCCCACCAGTGCCCTGTGTGCTGTGTGCCCACCTCAGGACACTTCAGCTTTCGGTGCTGCCTACGTGGAACGAAAGAGGAAGGTCTGGAGATGCCAGATTTCCTGATTTCCTCCTTTCCCACGCCACAGGGGTGTTATTCCCTCACCCAGACTGGCATGTGAACCCCGTGCCCACGGGGAACAAGTGAAACCAGACCTGTGGGGACTCTGCAGGGGTGGCACCTTGGCCTTTGGGCTGTGGGGGCACCCAGCCCTTTCCTCTGCTCATCGCAGGATCCCTGCAGGGCTGGGCTTGGAAGGCACCTCAGGGATCCTCCAGCTCCACCCCCACCTCCCCCCAGGCTCCAGGAAACCCTCCCAGCACTGCAGCAGCCATGCAGGGGCACAGACTGCCCGGGGCATTGTGCCATTTCCATTGTGGGAGGATTTTAGGAGCTCACTGGAAACCCCCCGGGGCAGGGTCATTGCTGGGCACTTGGGGTGGCCAGAGAGCTCTCCCACCAAGCTGGGCAGCACTGCCCTCCCCCATATTGGACCACCATTGCCCAGCAGCATCCAGAGGATGGCACGGAGCTGAAAACTGCCAAAATCCTCAAGGAGAGGATTCACAGCGATGGAGGGGCCTGCCTAGGGACCAGCCACCACAGCAGCCTGGCCAGGAGGGGTGGGTGCCAGCCTGGGTGCCACAGCAGCCTGGCCAGGTGGGTTCAGCTGCCACTGCCACAACCCTGGGGCTGAGGGTGGCACTGGGAGCACTGGGAGGCACTGGGAGCACTGGGAGGCACTTACTGGGCGAAGAGGTGGCGGGAGCGGACGATGAATTTGAAGATGTACTCCAGGGCCTTGAAGGTGCGCGGGAGGGGCTCGCAGGGCTCCCCCCGGCCCGCCTGCTCCACGTACTGCGTCAGCACCGACAGCAGCTTCCTGCGGGGAGGGCTGTCCCTGGGTGTCCCCTGTCCCTCCCTGTGCCCGCTGTCACAGCCCCATCCTGGCCGTCCCAGCCCCATTCCAGCTGTCCCAGCCCTGTCCCCACCATTCCAGTTGTCCCATGCTTGTCCCCCACCATTCCAGCTGTCCCATCCCCATTCCAGCTGTCCCATCCCCATTCCAGCTGTCCCACCCCCATTCCAGCTGTCCCATCCCTGTCCCAGCCCCATCCTGGCTGTCCCATCCCTGTTCCCCCCCATTCCAGCTATCCCAGCCCTGTCCCTATCTGTCCCCACTGTCCCAGCCCCATCCTGGCCATCCCATCCCTGTCCCAGCCCCACTCCAGCTGTCCCAGTCCTGTCCCTCCCTGTCCCCACTGTCCCAGCCCCATTCCAATTGTCCCACCCCACTCCAGCTGTCCCAGCCCTGTCCCCCACCATTCCAGCTCTCCCGGCCCTGTCCCTCCCTGTCCCCACTGTCCCAGCTCCCTTCCAGCTGTCACATCCCTCTCCCAGCTCTATCCTGGCTGTTCCAGCTCTGTGCCCCCCATTCCAGCTGTCCCAACCCTGCCCAGCCCATTCCAGCTATCCCAGTCCTGTCGCTCGCTGTCCCCACTGTCCCAACCCCATCCTGGCTGTCCCAGCCCTGTCCCATCCCTGTGCCCCCAATTCCAGCTGTCCCATCCCTGTCCCAGCCCCATCCTGGCTGTCCCAGCCCTGTCCCATCCCTGTCCCCCCACCCTGTTCCAGCTGTCCCATCCCTTGTCCCTCCCCGTGCCACAGCCCCAGGGCCGCACTTGTAGGCGAGCGTGGCGCTGAAGTGCTGGCGGATGTAGGCCTCCAGCACCGTGTTGAAGTGCTGGAACTTTCTGTCAGCCACCAGCCTCACAATGAAAACCTGAGGGCAGCAGGCAGGGGCACGGCTCGGCGTGGGCAGGGGGAGGCCTCTGCCACCCTGAGCCCACCCTGAGCCCACCCTGAGCCACCACCAGGACCACTCTTGTCATGGTGTGGGAGAAACACCTCTGAACAAGGCTGGGATTGTCCCCCAAAGGGACAGTGACCCTCAGAACAGCCCTGCCCTGTGTCACCCAGAGCAGCAAACCCCATTGTCCCAGTCCAACCAGTGCCCACCCCGCACTGGGGGGGCTCAGACCCACCCAGGCTGTGCTCACCAGGGCATCAAACACCAGGGTGTCGTAGACATCGGTCTCTGAGTGCTCCATCATGATGGAGAACAGGGCATCCAGCGTGTCCTGCAGGAACTGGGGGGACACGGGGGCTGGGGGGGCTCCAGGGCTGACCCCAGCACTGCCCAAAACCCAGGGGGAGGAACCAGGGAGGGAGGAAATGCTGGCTGTACCTTGATGACCTCGCCTCCATCCACGTTCATCAGCTTCTGGAGGTTCCCAGAGAGCAGGCTGGGCTTGGAGCGCCACTTCAGCAGCCCCAGCAGGTTCACTGGGCAGGGGGAACGGGGCACTCGGCACTGGGCACTCTCTGTCACACCCCCGTGTCACCAACCCCCTGCTCCCCCACCCCAGGAGCAGCCAGGACCCCCTCACACAGCCGCAGCTCAGTGCTGAGATCCCCAGTGCCAGGGACATCAAGCACAAACTTTAAATTGGCTGTGGGAGCACAAATTGTGCTGCAGGAGGGGAATTAATGCAGCAGCCTCACCCCTGAGCCCTCTACACTGAACCACAGTGCCCTGGACCCTGCAGCCACGTGGTGTCACCGTGTGTCACATCACCAGGATCCCCAGGCCACCAGGACACTTCCCCTGAGCTTCAGCCAGAGCAGGATGAGCCATTCCCACCTTCCAGCCTTGCAGGAGGTTTGAGGAGAGCCCAGCATCCCCCTGGCCAAGGGGACACCAATGTTCTCAGCTGGCCTGGCCTGTGCAGAGCAGCCCAGGGAAACTGGAAACTCCCCTGAGCAGCCCAGGGATGGGGGTTAAACCACAGAGCCCCAATTCCCACCTCAGTTTGGCAGGAAGCTCGTGGAGCCTCCAGCAGCGCCATCCAAGTGGGAATTCCACCCGTTGCTGCTCCTCAAAAAACACCCAGATCTCACTGATCTCCCCAGGAACAGCCCTGGCCATCCTGAGCACTCCCTGCTCCTGCTGTTCCCAGCTCACAGCCCAGCGTGACGGACACCGGAGTGTCCACTTGTCCATCCCAAGGTGGGAACATCACCAGGGAGGGGACACAGCCCCAGCTCCCCCGTGGAACCGGCACTCACCGTTCTGGGTCAGCTTGGTGGAGCAGACCAGCGTGGAGATTTGGAAGCTGTCCCGGCTGGACACGGCCAGCCCCGCCGCGGTGCCACTGACACGGAAGGAGGAGCCAGAGAGGAGCTTGGCCTCGGACACGTTCCGCTCCGAGGGCAGGGACAGGTACGCGCTGGCGTCCTCCAGCTTCTTGCTGTCACCCTGCAGGGCACGGCGCCGGTGACAGCTGGAGCCCCAGGGGACAGGCTTGGCCCCCCGTGTGCCCAGGGGCTCGGTTCTGACCCCATGGCTGGTGGTTCCCACCATGAACCACCCCCATCCCACCCCTGGGTACCCCCTGGCTGCCCCACCTTGACCCCACAAAGCTCAGCTGGGACCCTGCTCAGCTGGGACACAGCCCTGTCACACAGCGGGGACAGGACAGCAGGCAGGAGGGGCAGAGGGAAGGAGAGGAGTCTGAGGCTGGACATTAAACACACCTGGGCACTGCTGCAGGGATGGACACGCAGTGGGACACTGACACGGGGCAGGACACCACCCAGCCAGTCCCACATTGCTGTCACCCTACATCCCCCACCTGTGTGGGTGTGCCAGGGCCTCCACAGCCACAAACCAGCCTCTTTCTGTGTCCCCTGCTCCAAGCTGAAAATGTTCCATGCAGGAGGACTCTGAGTGACCTTCCCTGGGAATTTGGGGATGAGCAGAGCCAGCCAGCCACACTGCAGCTCGCAGACACCCACCCTCCCAGCCTGCAGCCTGGCAGGGTGAAACCCCTCCAGCTGAAGGTGGCAGGGAGGTGACAGAGCTGTTTGCTGTGGCTTTTCCCCTCCAGGACACATCTGGAGCCTGTGCTCCTTCCCAGGGCCGAGCCCGTGCAGGGAAAACTGTCTGGAGCTCAGAGCAGCTGGAGATCAAGAGGTCTGAGCAGCTAAAAGCCCTTCACTCCCATTCCTCTGGCAAGCAGAGACAAAAAGATGAAATATCTTGTGACTCCCAGAGCGCAGCCCCCGGTGTCTGCCGGGAAGAGCCGGAGCCAGGCAGGGAGAGGACGGAGCAGCTCAGGACATGGGGGTTCAGGAGGGCAGGGACAGCTCTCCGAGGGGAACACGAGCTGTGCAGGGTTTGTTCTCTAGCAGGGAGGTGTGGGAGGTTTGATCTCACTGCCACAGCCAGCACTGGCACGTCCCAAAGGTGCTGCTGCTATGGAGGGGACAGTCCCCAAAGAGCCAGGGACCAGAGCCAGCGCCGAGGGCCACGTCAGCAATTAAAGAATTTGGGTCTTTCGCCCAAAAATAAAGCAGGGGAGGAGGGACATAATGATTTCAAATGTGCAGGAGCCTCAGGGAGGAACAGCGTGGTCTGTCCCTGTCCTGGGCTGCCGCAGCAGGCAGGAGCAGGTCGGCTCATCCCAAAAAAAGGCAGAGCTCAGGGAGGGATGCGGCTCTGCCTGGAGAAACTGTGCTCACCTTGCCAAAATCAGAGACTACCCCCTTGCAGCAGCCCAGGGGAGGGGGAGCAGGTGACCCCCAGGGACTCTGGAGCTCCATGAGCCCAGAAGGGACCCCAGAAGGTGTCACCACACAGGGAAGAGCCCTGAGCTCGCCCTGGCAGTGGGGACCAGCTTGTGCCTCCTGCTGCTCTGGTCACAGCAGTCCCAGTCCACGGAGGGGACACCAGGTAAGGGGGCAGCACCTTCAGGGGCCCTTCACATTGAAGCTGACAGCGTTTCTCCCAAATGAGCAGCAATTTTTCCTCCCCTGCACTCTCTCAGAGCAAACCCCAGCAGTGCCAGGGCTGGTGAAATCAGGTGAAGCGCAGCCACACCACGGGGACGTTCCCTGCCCGTCACAAACGCTTAAATCACCTTCTCCCAAACCAAACTTGGCATTCCAAAGGAGCAGCACAGGGACTGGAGATGCTGTGTGCAGGGAGCCCCCACCACCAAGGACAGCGGGGACAGCAGGGAGGCACCACAAACCCTCGGGGACTTCGGGTACGTGCCACCAGCGCCGTGGCTCAGGCAGGGGCTGGCACCCCGGCCCCAGAAGTGCTGCTGTCCCACAGCCCCCCCCCAGTTCAGGGGGCTCTGGGCCCCCCATACCTTGTAGAGCACCAGGTCGTGCTCCCCATCCCGCAGCGTGGTGCCGTCGGGGCGCATCAGCCTCACAAAGGCCATGGAGAAAATCCGCTCGCTCCGGTCCTTGGCTGGGGGGACACACGGGGGGACGTCAGGGGGAGCTGGAGGGGACCGGGGACACATCCCCAGGCGTGGCGTTCACATTTTCCCTGAGCACAGAGACACATCGTTCTCTCTGCCAGGGTTTCCCTGGGAAGCTGTGAGAAAGCTCAGAGAAAGGCATGAAAGCAATTCTTCTCTTGCTGCACCTGTTGTTTGGCACACGTGAAATGTGTTATGGAGATTGTTCACCAAAAGGGATTTCTTAATTGGGTTTTGGTGATGGTGTTTTGGATTGATTGACCAATTAGGTCAAAGCTGTGCCGTGACTGAAAGGGTCATGGGTTTTCTTTAGTATAGTAGTAGTATAGTTTTCACTATAATAATATAATAATGTAATATAATGTAATATAACATAATGTAATATAACATAATGTAATATAATATAGTGTAATGTAATGTAATGTAATATAATATAATATAATATAATATAATATAATATAATAATATTGTAATGTAAAATAATGTAATATAGTATAATATAGTATAATATAGTATAATGTAATATAGTAGTAGTATAGTATAATGAAATATAGTATAATATAGTAATGTACTATAATAATATAATATAATATAATATAGTATAATGTAATATAATAGTATATTATATATAATATATAGTGTAATGTAATGTAATGTAATAAAATATAACTTAATAAAGCATTTTTTCAGCTTTCTGCAATCATGGAGTCAAGGCACGATATTCCCACGCTGGGGACAACCACGGTGCCATATCCTGGGGACAGGCAGTGCTGGCAGCAGGGGACACTCACAGTCACTGGAGGAGCGGTGGCGGAAGGTGAACCTCAGGTGTGTCCTGTGGACGTCCTCGATGGGAACAGCAATCTGGGTGGGAACGTGTGCCAAGGTGAGGGCAGGGGGCAGGGGCACAATGTCCCTCTGTGCCCAGTGGGCTGTGCCAGGCCGTCCCCTGCTGCAAACCAGCCCCACATCCTTCCCAGTCAACCAGTGGGGCTGAACTGGGGGCACTGGGATGGCGACAGGGCTGCAGTGCCCATCCCCAGTGCTGGCCGTGCTGGGTGTCCCTGCAGGGGCCGTGCTGTCACCCTGGCAGCACCTCCATCGTCCCTGAGATTGGACCAAGGACTGCCACCCAAAATTCCTGCCCTGCAGCAGCAGGAGGAGTGAATGCCACAGCCTGGGGGGCTGCAGCCCCATCCCAGCCCAGCCCCGGGCTCCCCACACCTTCAGGGTCTCCATCCAGCGCTGGTGCCGCTGCTGGTAGTAGACGACAGAGCGGTAGTGGCTGCTGGGGCTGTCCCCTGCTCCCGCGTGGATCACGTTCTGCCAGGAGGAGAACCTCGGGATCAGCCCAAAGGAGGGACAGGGAGGGACAATCCCCGCTCCTGCCATGCCCCAAACCTCCCTGCCCACACCTTCCTAAGCTGCCAGGCCTGGTGTCACTTCTGAGGGGACACACGGCCCTCCCAGGGCACGTCAGGGCATGGCTCTGGGGATGGAGGATGCATCCACCTCTTCCAGCCCATTCCCCAGGAGCCAGGGGACATCCACCAGTAAGGACTGGTGTCACAACACCTGGAGAGTGCCAACAGCCAGCCTGGCAAGGTGACACCTGGGTCTGACCCCCCTGCCCTCCTGCCTGCCCCCAGCCCCTCCCCGTCCTGGGCATGGATGCCTGGGGGCTCCGGGGATGGCCAGGGGGCCTGGCTGTCCCCAAGGCAGGACAATTTCCTCTCTGCCCCTTATCTTTATTGTCACTTTCCCCTATCTTTTTTCTATTCCCAGATCTCTGTTCAGGGCAGCTCCAGTGGCCCCAAGAGGCTCCTCCAGCTGGTTTGGCTACTGGAGCTGCTGGCTCTGCCCGAGGGGAGGTGACATGGGGGACACCTGCCATTCCCGAGGTGACCCGGGGACACCTGCCATACCCGAGGTGAGGTGACACAGAGGACACCTGCCATACCTGCACCACGTTCCCCGCCTCGTCACAGACGCACACGGTCACCTCCACGTTCTTCTGCGTCTTCTTGCTGCCCTTGTCGAACTCGCCCTGCACCAGGGTCAGGTAGATGTCGTTCCTGACATCACCTGGGGGGGACAGCCCCGTCAGCCAGGCCCTGCCACCACGCTGCCACCCCCAGGGAGCCCCGGGCTTGTCCCCCCCACGCTTGCCTGGCATTATGACCTCCGGGTAGCCCAGCTTGCGAGCCACTGCCGTGCTGCGGTCCACCAGGTGTGGGTGGTCCTTCCTCACCTGGCTCAGGTCTCCCCACAGCATCTTCAGGGACACCCAGAGCCCTGCAGGGATCACGGGGATTTTTCAAGGGGTGACAGCACGAGCAGGGCCACAGCAAGTCCTCAACCCTGCAGGGACTGCCTCATGTGACAAGCAGATGGCCCAGGGAGGACATCAGGGGACACAGGGTCTCCACCTTGTCCCTTGTGGTTGATGTCCTTGCCCTCCACCGCCTTCCGGATCATGTTGTGGAGGAAATCACCATCAGCAGCCACCCTGAAAAAGCCACATTTTGGGGGAAAAACCTTTTCTCTTTGGTCCTTGCACCTCTTGTCCCCTGGCAGCTGGTGTCCCCATGCCAGCCAGGCCCTGGGGTGCTGCTCCCTGCCCCCCAGCACTCCCCCCAGCCTCGGGGCTCACAGGTGGACGGGGATGAAGTGCTGCTTGTCCTCGTCGCTGTCACACGTGCCCTTGGTGATGTCGGTGATGTCCATCACTGCAGTGACACAGAGGTGGCACGGGTGGCACTCCCAGCCAGTGATCCATGCCCAGGACAGGATTGTGAAAGCAGGGGAGCTCCCCAGGTCTGTGCTGGGGGTCCCTGTGCTGGGGGTTCCCTGTGCTGGGGGTCCCCTGTGCCAGCACAGGGCGGGTGTTGTGTCCCTTGGGCAGGGACAGCCCGGGGGGGACAGCGTGGGGACAGCCATGCAGAGGGCTGGGGTGTGCAGGCAGGGAAAAGGGACAGCGGGAGCAGCCCAGGGACACCGCAGAGCCTGGTGTGGTGGCGGGGGGGTGCCAGGGTGGTGGCACGGGGGTCCCTGGGGGTGTGCACGGAGCCCAGCCCACCTGAGATGCCGAAGGGCCGGCGCAGCCCCGTGCTGAGCTTGCGGCTGTGGCTGTCGCGCAGGTCCATGCGCCCCACCCGGATGATCTGGCACACCAGGAACAGCCGCTCCCGCTGCAGGTCCGAGCTGCCCAGGTCCTGGGGGGCACGCAGGGGCCGTGTCACCCTGGCAGCGCCGCGGGGGACGTGGCAGCCCCAGAGCGAGGTGACCTCGGGGTGGCCAGGGGGACGCGGTGGGCACAGAGCCTCCCTGCTGCCCCGCACCGTGGGGACAGTGGCACACAGCCCCGCTGCCCTGGGGGCTTCTGTGCCCCCCGGGAGCCCCAAAGCCCCGCGGTGGGGGCAGTGCCAGGACCGACGGTCCCAGCAGGTCACCCCAGGCCAGGCAGTTTGGCAAGCGAGGGGGCAGCTGGCATGGGGTAAGGGTGTCAGGGTGGCCCTGTACCCCAGCTCCGGAGACACTGAGAGGGGATCGGGTCCCTCGGGGGCTGCCCCTGCGCCAAAACCTCCCAGCGGTGCTGAGGACAAGGGACAGGGACACGCCACAACGCGTGGGGACTCATCAGCAGTGAGCAGAGCAGAGGGCATCGGAGATGGGCGAGAGCCGGGGGCCGGCAGCGGAGCCGAAGTGCTGATGCTGCTCATTAGCATTGATTTTCTAGCCTCATTTGCATATCGATGGCTCCGCTGCCTCCCGGGGGTCAGCGCTGCGCTGCAGCCAAAGCGCTGAGTCAGCAGCGTGGGACGGGCGGGGACGGGGAACCCCGGGACCCCCAGCACCGAGAGGGGCACCCCGGGACCCCTCAGCACCGGGAGGGCACCCCGGGACCCCTCAGCACCGAGAGGGGCACCCCGGGACCCCCAGCACCGGGAGGGCACCCCGAGGGGTGGCACCACGGCGCGTGCCACGTCCCGGAGCCAGGGCAAGGATGTGCCAAGGGGCTCGGGGGACTCGGGGGGGACACGGGGCACCCGAAATGCTGCGGGTGGGGGCGGCGGGAGGCAGCAGCGCGGCTCCCCCGCGGTCTGCGCTCACCGTGAACACGACCCGGAGGTTGTTGAGCAGCTCGATGTCCTGGGGGACGCCGGTGCTGGCCCAGCGGATCACGTAGTTCTCGCTGCGGGGCGGGTGATGGCTGAGGTCGGCACAGGGGGGGCAGAACCCCCCCAGCTCCCACCCCACCGACCCCTCAGCCCACCAGGGTCCCCAGTGGCGGCACAGGCACTGGCACAGCCCGGCTGTCCCCTGTCACGCCCCTGGCCACCTCGGCAGCGCCTGGGGCAGGACAGGGATGGGCTGTCCCCTGGGATACGGCTGCAGGGCTGGCACGCCATGACAAAGAAAGGGACGTGTCCCTTCCCCCTGTGACCCCCGCTGGTCCTTGCGGGCTGGGCAGGACGGGCAGCCTGGGGGGAACGCCAGGACAAGAAGGGAGCAGCAGGACAAGAAGCACCCAGCGGAGCAGGGGCAGGCTCTGCCCTGAGCGCCGGGACCCCACCTGATGATGCGCTGCTCGCCGGGGTCGTACAGGGCCATGAAGAGCTGCGCCTCCTCCCCGATGTGGCACACGAAGTTACGCACGCACAGGTAGAGGTTGTGGGAGGGCGAAGCAGCCCCGTGGGTGCCATGGCCCGGGGGTCTCTGCTGCAAGCTCTGGGGGACACACGAGGTGGGGGACAGGAGGTGGCTCAGCCCCTGTCACATCCCCCGGCACAGGGGACATCAGGCTCAGGGCTGGCAGCAGCCTCACCGTCTCCTCCTGGAGGCGCTGGGTGAGGGTCTGTGCTGCCCTCCTGTGAGCCTGGAAGAGGCTGATGACGCTGGTGCTGTCGGGGTCCAGGATGTTCTCGTGCTCATCCCGCACCACCAGGTCCAGCGCGAGGATCCTGCGGGGCCGGGATGGGGTCAGGCAGGACTGGGGGAACACGGGGCCCTGTGTCCCACCGGGACTCACGTGTCCTCACACAGGGTCTGAGGGGACAGGACAGATCCCACTGGGAAAGGGGACAGGAGCTGGCAGCACCAGGAACATTCCTGTCCCAGCCACAGCCCCTAGCCCTCACTGTCCCCAGCCAGCTGGGATGATGGGGACACAGGGACAGCCAGCCAGGACACCTGGGCACCGCAGAGCCTGTGTCACTGGCAGATCTGAGGTCCCTGTGACCCGTCCCCGCCCTCACTTGTTGCCGTAGTCCATCTTGCCGGTGACCTCCTTGCGGAGCCGCAGGAGCTGGTCCTTGGGCAGCGTCCCCGAGAGCAGCTGCGAGCGCTGCTCCATCAGCTCCTGCATCATCCTCTTCACCTGCCCGTAGCGCTCCGTCTGCCCGGCCTGCGGCAGCACGGCGGGGTCAGCGGGGCTCGCCCGCCCTGCCCCCGGATCCCCCCAGAGCCAGACCAGACCCTCACCACGTAGAGCTGCTTCCAGATGGTGGCCCACTCCCGCAGCGTGGTGGTGATCTCCTGCACCATGGGCATCTCGGAGGGCACCGCGCTCTCCTCCGCCCTGGGGGAGGCACGGCGAGCCCTGCAGCGCCCCAGTGATCCCGCAGGGACCCCGCAGGGACCCCGCAGGGACCCCGCAGGGGGTGGAAGCCCCCCGCCCCTGCCCCGGACCTACCCCCGCTGCTCCGCCACCGCGCCCTTCAGCCGGATCAGCGAGGCCGGGAAGATGCCCTGAGGGAGCCAGAGCTGTCAGGGATGTCCCTCAGCGGGGCACAGCTGCGGGCTCCCAATGCCACAGGGTGCCCAGCCTGCCGTGCCCCCCTCAAACCCCACCATCCATCCCCCCAGGGGCAGGGCAGGCTGCTGCCCGTGCCCCCTCTGCCCCGGCAGGGACAGAAAGGCACCAGCAGTGTCCCTGCTGCCAGCAGAGCCCAGCAGCCCCTCACCTACCCGGGCAGCCCTGTTCCGGAGCGAGTACCCGCAGTACCAGCCTGCCAGGGGAGGGGACATGGTCAGCCCGGCTCAGGGACAAAGGAGGGTGCAGGAGCCCACGCTGGGGTGCTCCCGGGGGTCCCCTTACCCTCGGAGGCCTGCAGGATGTGCACCATCTCCCCGACCTGCAGCGGGAGGTGATGCTCCTTGGTGCGCGGGAAGTTCCACACGGCTGTGGGAAGAGGGGCTGCGAGTTGGGAGCCCTGCCTGGAGCCCCTCGCCAGCCCCTGGGCAGCTGCACCCCACAGCCAGCCCCCCGCGGGTGACCCCCACAGCACCCCCCTTTCATCCCTGAGAGATGGGGCAGAGCCCCGGCCCCACAAACAGCATGAGACCCCCGACCCCACACAGGGCTGGGCACAGCAGCAGCCCCCAGCCCCCTTTGGCACTCAGGGACCCCTTATGGGACCCCTCAGCCTCCACCCACACCCTGGGTGCCGGTGGTTCTGCTCCTGGCACGAGCAGGGAGACAAGTGCCAGCTGAGCCCTGCCCAGGCCTGGTGGCCCAGGGACAGGTCTGGTGGCCCAGGGACAGGTCTGGTGGCCCAGGGACAGCAGAGCTGGTGGCAGGAGAGGGGGGCGGTGCTCTCGGTGACCAGCAGCTTCCTGCCTGGCTGCGCTGCGGTTGTCCCCGTCGTTATTTCTGGCCCCAGGGACAGCTCTGGGCCAGGCAGCCCTGGTTTAGCCCCCAGACTGGGGCACAGGGGTCCCTGCACCCGGGGGTCCCTGCCAGGACCATGCCTGTGCCCACCCTGAGCTCCAGGCAGGGCCAGCTCACACTGCAGCACCCCCAGACCCACCTGGGACCCCTCCCATCACCCTGACTGCCCGTGCTGGGAGCAGCAGCAGCTCAGCCCTTGCCCAGGCACCCCCCAGGACCCTGCAGCAGCTCAGAGAGTGCAAGAGAAGGGTGCAGGAAACGGCCCCACAAAAAACGGGAAGAAGAACAGGGCTGGCCGAGCCAGCAGAAGCTGGGGGTGCTGCAGGAGTGGGGGTGCTGCAGGGAGTGGGGGTGCCCAGGGCTGGTGCAGGGCACGGGGAGCCCAAGCTGGGGGTGCTGCAAGGAATGGGGGTGCCCAGGGCTTTGCCATCACCAACACCGAGACAGCTGCTGGAACAGCTGGAACCTGAGGAAAGTCTTTGGGGTGTCTCAAGGCTCCCCCAGAGCCTCAGCAGCCAGGCTGAGCCTGGAGGGAAGCCAAGCCCCCACCCCCGTGCTCCCCACCCTGCAGCCTCCTGGTGCGGGGGTCCTGCTGGCACCTGCCCTGCTTGGCACCCTTCCCTGAGCCTTCTGCCACCAGCCCTGCAGCCCCTGCTTGTTCATTCCGGCACCCAGCCAGCCCCAGCGCCACAGGGACCCGCTCCCCTGCTCGCACCACCACTGGTGCCACCACCAGCACGGCCACGGGGTGCCACGGATGTCACCCCACCCTCAGCACCCCATTCTGCCAGCCCTGCGCCCCTCCAGCCGAGTGGAAACCCCCACGGGGCCCCGCAGCCCCACTCACCCACGCCAAACTTCTCCTTGGTGGGCAGCCAGGGCGCCATGGCCACCGGGACACCACGGGGCCGCGCCGGGGGCCCGGGGCACTGCAGAGCCACGGGAGGTTCCTCCTGCCTCGCTCCCCGTGTCACGTGTACCCCCTGCTTGTGAAACCCTCGCTTCCTCCACGCGCTCTGAGCGCGGGGGTCCCGCCCCAGCAGCCTGTCCTGGCACGGGCAGCGGGGTGGGGATGGAGCCCCCGGGACCCCCACAGCACCCAGCCAAGGGGCCGGGCTCTGGGGTCACTGTGTGGCCACTGGAGCGGGGCGTGGTGGCTCCTCTGAGTGACCGAGAGCACAGAGTGCCCAGCCATGGCACCAGGAGCTGTGGCCCGTGCCAGCCGTGGGGATCCTCGCTGGCACCAGGTTTTCATTCCCTAAAAAATCCCTTCGCCCAGGATTTTATTCCTGGGAAGCTGAGAAGCCTCAGGAAAAGGAAAACAATTCTTATCTCATTTGCTTCTCCTGTGCTGTGCTCATGTGGAAAGTGTTTGGAGATTGTTCACCCACAGGTAATTGTTTCACTGGGTTCTGCTGGGAGTTGTTTTCACTCTTTGGCCAATCAGTGCCAAGCCGTGTCAGACTCTGGAGAGAGTCACGAGTTTTTATTATTAATTTTTTAGCCTTCTGTAAGTATCCTTTCTGTATTCTTCAGTATAGTATTCTTTAATATAATATGGATAAGAAAATAATAAATTAACCTTCTGAGAACATGGAGTCAGATCCATCACTCCTTCCTTCACCTGGGGCAACACAAATACACCAGTGCCTGGCTCTGGCCTGTCCGTGTGTCCATCCCTGAGCCCCTGCAGCTCCGGGAGAGCACGTGGAGCACCCACACAGCCCCAGCCATGCCTCCCCCTGCTCTGCCCTCTGTGGCTGCACAGGGATGGGGGCTCGGCCAGACCCCGCTACCCCGTGAGCCCCCCAGGCCTGCTCTGAGCCCCCAGACTGGCACGGGTGTCTGTCCATCAGCCCCCACCGCCCTGGCGTGTCCCCAAACCCTCCTGGCGTGTCCCCAAACCCCTCTGGCGTGTCCCCAAACCCCCCCTGCCACCCGAGCCTGCTCGGGGCTCACCCCCGGCTGCAGCCCCCCGGGTCACCCCAGCCAGGACAGACCCCCCCGGGGCAAAAGCCGGCCCTGAGCGGAGCCGGAGAGCCCCGCGGGAGAGCAGAGGGGAATGCGGCACCGGCACCGGCGTGGCACCGGGGCTCCCGGGGAGCAGAACCGCCGGCGGGGCACTCCCGCAGTTCCGAGGTTCCCGGGGCCAGCAGGCACCGCTCGGTCCCCAGGGGCGCTGCCCGGTGCCGGCGGGAGCTCAGGCCGGGCCGTTCGCCGGTCCCGGAGCTCCACCTGCCGGTCCCACCGGGAGCCGCTGCGGGTGCGAGGCGCCGGTACGGGGTGTCCCGTGTGGGGATGCCCAGCACCGATACGTGCTGGTACGGGATGCCCCGCTCCGGCAGCGGGAGGCCAGCACCAGTATGACCGGGACGGGATGCTCCGGTACGGAAGGACCGACACCGGTACGGGATGCCCGGCTCCGGTACCACCGGCAGCAGTATAAGGTGTCCTGTATGGAAATGCCCGGCACTGCTACGGGATACGCCGGTACAAGATGCCCGGCTGCGGTACGCCCGCTCCCGCACCGGGATCCCTAGATCAAGTACGGGATGCCCCACACCAGCACCGAGCGTCCGGTACCGGGAAGCGCGGTGCGCAGAGGGGCTGCGGGCGGGCTCGCGCGCAGGTGAGCGGCGGGACCGGAACCGGAACCGGGGCAGGAACCGGGGCCGCGGCCCGGAGGGGGTGCGGGGGACCCGCCCCTGACACGCCCCCGACCCGCCCGGTGCGCGCCGCTGGGGTCCGGCCCGGTGCCGGTGCTCAGGTGCCCGGTCCGGCCCGTCCCGTACAGGTGCTCCGCCGAACCGGTCCGGCCCGTGCCGTTCGGGACCGATCCTCCCAAGGTGTCCGCCCTGTCCCGCAGCCCCTGTAGCCTGCTCGGTGCCGTCCCCACGCACAGCCCTGTCCGGTCCCCGCGCTCCGCTCCGTCCCGGTGCCCCATCCCCGTTCCCGGTCCCGGTCCCCCGCACTCCGGTTCGGTTCCCGACCTCCGCGGCCGTGCCACCCCCGTGCCCGCCTCCCCCGGTGTCCGCGGGTCGGGACGTGGCACTGGGCTGCCCCGGGCTCCTCACCGGGACGTAGCCGGGGGTGGGTCAGCGCCGGTGCCGCTCCACCCCCGCCCGCCCTCGCCGCTCCGCCGTCCCCGCCATGGCCGGCTCCGGGGCCCCGGCTCCGCTGCCCGGGCCCAGCCGCCCCGGCTCGGCGCTGCAGGACGACGAGGAGGAGGAGGAGGAGGAGGATGAAGAGCCGTCGCTGGGCTGCGACGGCGACCTGGAGGTGAACCCCTACGACGGGCTGCCCTTCTCCTCCCGGTACTACGAGCTGCTGCGGCAGCGCCGGGAGCTGCCGGTGTGGAGCGCCAAGTACAGCTTCATGGAGCACCTGGAGAGCAGCGGCATCGTGCTGGTCTCCGGGCCCCCCGGCACCGGCAAGAGCACGCAGGTGAGGGGTGAGGGTGAGGAGTGAGGGGTGAGGGTGAGGGATGAGAGTGAAGGGTGAGGAGTGAGGGGTGAGGGGTGAGGGGTGAGGGATGAGAGTGAGGGATGAGGGTGAGGGTGACGTTGAGCGTGAGGGGTGAGGGTGAGGGGTGAGAGTGAGAGTAAGGGGTGAGCGTGAGGGTGAGGGGTGAGGGTGAGGGATGAGGGGTGAGGGGTGAGGGTGAGGGGTGAGGGGTGATGGCAGCTCGTGGCACACACGGAGAGGGTGCCCGGGACCACCGCACGGAGCCCGGAGGGGCGGGCGGGCACCGTGCTGTGCTGGGCTCCGGGCAAAGCTCCGAACCGGGGTGGGGAACGGCCCCTCACGGAGCCGGGCCGCCCAATCCCGGCCCCGGGGAGCCGGTCCCAGCTGCTGGTGACACTCGGGGACAGCGCCTGGCAGACTTTGACCGGGGAAGGGATTGCGGCGCTGCGGGGCCGGGTGGCCCCAGGCTGTCGGGTGTTGGCCCAAGGTGCTCAGCCAGATCGGCTCCCTGGGTGTGAGCTGCTGAGTTTCTGGGCTGGGCTGGCGCTGCCGGATCTGGGATCAGAGCTCCCGTGCAGGCCCCAGGGCCGGTGTTTTGGGGTGCAGGGCCCTGGGGACACTGAGGCACGGGCAGTGCTCGTGGGGGGATCAGAGGTGACAGGAGGAAGCAAGCAGGATTCAAATCCCTGGTGCCAAAGGGACATCCGAGTGGCCTTGGCACTGTCCCACACTGTCAGGCCGGGCGCTTGGCCAGCAGCTGCTCCCTGGTGACCCTTCCCTGTCTCTCTATGGGGTTTCCCAGGCCATTGTCCCATGTCCCTGATGCGACAGCAGGGTGGTGGTGTCCCACACCAGGGCAGGAAGCTGCAGGTGTGGGGCCATGGGGCTCCTGTGACACCTGTGGGGCTCAGAGGTGACAGGAATGTGGAGGAACCGTCCTGCCTGAGCTTTGAGCGCCTCTGGACAGCCCCTGGCCCTGGAAATCCTGCAGCCAGATCCACGGGGAGGGTCCTGGTGCCCTTTGGAGGGGCACAGCAGGGAGGGGACAGTGCTGGAGCCACGCTGCCCTGTCCCCACAGATCCCTCAGTGGTGTGCTGAGTACGCCCTGTCCATGTCGTTCGCCCACGGGCTGGTGGCCTGCACCCAGCCCCACAGCCTGGCCGCCCTCAGCCTGTCCCTGCGTGTGGCCGACGAGATGGACCTGAACCTGGGCCACGAGGTGGGCTACTGCGTGCCCCAGGAGGACTGCTGCACGGCCGACACCATCCTCAGGTACGGCCGGGACCGCGGGGCCGCGCCGGGAGCGCTAATCCCGCTGAGCCCCGCCTAATCCCTTAATCCAGGCTGGCCCCGCTGGGCAGGGCGCGGGCTGCGCCGGGAGGGGGCTGCTCTGGGGAGGGGGATGCCGTGGGGAGGGGGATGCTCTGGGGAGGGGGCTGCACTGGGGAGGGGGATGCTCTGGGGAGGGGCTGCTCTGAGGAGGGGACTGCTGGGGGGAATGGGGTGCCCTGGGGCGGGGGATGCCGTGAGGAGGCAGATGCTCTGGGGAGGAGGCTGCTCTGGGGTGTCTCGTTTTGGAAAGCCAGGTGTGTGCTAAGGAAGGCAGGGGCGCCTCCCTAAAATGGAAAATGTAAACCCTCTTTCTCTGAATTGCTATAAATTTGAGGTTAAAGGGCTCTCAGGCAAAGATGAGCAGGAATAACAGGTTTTTATTAGAGAAGAAAATAAAAATAAAATAAACAATGCAGTAAACTAAAACAACACTGAGCTCTGAGGAGTGGGCTGCTGTGGGGAGGGGCTGCCCTGGGAAAGGGGCTGCGCTGGGGAAGGGGCTGCACTGGGGAGGGGGATGCCCTCAGGAGGGGGATGCTCTGGGGAAGGGTCTCCTCTAGGGAGGGGCTGCCCTTGGTTGTCACGGTTTAGAAAGACAGGTGTGTGCTAAGGAAGGCAGGAGCCTCCCCTAAAATGGAGAATGTAAATCCCCTCCCTCTGAATTGCTATAAATTTGAAATTAAGGGGACTCTCAGGCAAAAACATGGGAGCAGGAATAACAGTTCTTTACTAGGGAAGAAAATAAAAATAAAATAAACAATGCAGTAAACTAAAACAACACTGACAGAGTCAGAACACAACCTGACACCCTGTGGGTCAGGGTGTTGGTGGCAGTCCAATTCAAATTGTGGCTGCAGCCCTCCTGGAGTGCCAGCTGTGGTTCTGCTGGAGCAGGGATCCTGTAGAAAGGTGGATCCTCTGGAAATCCAGTGGAAGAGGCAGCTGTTCCTCTGGGAATGCAGTGGAAAGGCTGTTCTGCTGTCGCAGAATCTCAGATTGTATCCAGGCAGGAATGTTTGGCTCCTCCCCTGGGCAGAGCATCTCCCAGTGGGATGATGGAATTTTATCAGCCATGCAGGGACACTCACTGGCCACGAACAGAAGAGAATTAATAATTAATGACCCATTAACAGCAGATATCTCCTGGAGAGAGGATTGGTTTTTGAATAGATAAACAAAACTGCCTAATGAACAGAAGATAACTGCCCCACCTCTAAGAGGGGACAAATAGATCACACATTACTTGGCAATCTTGGATAGATGCCAGGGGAGGTGTGGGGCATGGTGACAGTGTGGTGACACAGTGTGGTGACAGCACACAGTGGCACAAAGAACAAATAGAATACACGCTGCTTGCCAGTCTAGGATAGATGAAAGGGAAGGTGTGTGGCATGGTGGCAGTGTGGTTTCAGTGTGGTGACAGCACACCATGGCACAGGGAGCAAGTAGAATACACGCTGCTTGCCAATCTAGGACATGGGGAGCGGGCTGCTTGGGGAAGGGGCTGCTTGGGGAGGGGGCTGCTTGGGGAAGGGGCTGCTCGGGGAGGGGCGAGGCGCTGCCCCCAGCCCGGGGTCGGTGCTGACGGGGCCGGGCCGTGTCAGGTTCTGCTCGGACGAGATGCTGCTGCGGGAGATGACGTCGGAGCCACTGCTGCGGCAGTACGGCGTGGTGGTGCTGGACGAGGCGCAGGAGCGCACGGTGCCCACGGACGCGCTGCTGGGGCTGCTCAAGGACGTGCTGCGCCAGCGCCCGGCCCTGCGCCTCGTGGTGCTCACCTCGCCCGCCCTGGAGCCGCGGCTGCGCGCCTTCTGCGGGGACCCGCCCGTGGTCAGGGTGCCCGGGCACGGCTCCCCGCCACGCCTGCTCTACCGGGAGCGGCCGGCGCACGGCACCGTGGCCGCTGCCTGTCAGGCCGTGCTGGACGTCCACCGGCGCCAGGAGCCCGGCCACGTGCTCGTCTTCCTGGCCAGCGAGCAGGTGGGCTGGTTGGGAGAGGGGCAGGGGAGGTTTGGGGTGTTGCTCTCAGTGGGGAGCACTAAGGGATGCAGGGCAGGTGTGGTGCCTCTGTAGTGGAGGTGGGCTCGGGGGTTTGTAAATCAAAGGTGACTCCAGCGTGGGCACAGGGGTTTGTAAATCAAAGGCGACTCCAGCATCTCAGAGGGAGAGAAAATTATGAGGAAGACTCTAAATAATTACTTTATTATTCTACACTATATATGTTATATCTAAAGGGAATCTGCCATGCAGTCACTCTTGCTCACAGCTGCACAGGACTGCTCTCACCTCCGATTCTCTCGTGACTGTCTCATGACAGTCCAGACTCACACACACACTTGGCCAAGGGAGCAAAACATCCTCACTTTGGGTAAATAATCTCCATATTGCATCCTGCTGTGGCACCACACAGGCACAGCAAGAGAGATAACAATTACATTTTCTGCTTGTCTCACAACTCTCTGTTCAGAGGGCATGTGAATACCAGCACAACACCCTGACCTGGGAATGGGGACACTGCGGGTGTCAGCAGGTGTCACCTGTCCCCTCCTGTCCCCGCTCAGGAGATCTCCGAGTGCTGCGCTGCCATCCAGATGGAGGCCCTGGCGCTGAGCCCGGCGCTGGGCCCGCTGCTGGTGCTGCCTCTGCACCCCGGGGTGGGCCGGGCCGCGCAGAGGCTCTACGAGACGCCCGAGGAGAGCCGGGAGCGGCGTGTCATTGTCACCCACTGGCTCGGGGACTCGTCCTTCTCGCTGGGCACCGTGCGCTTCGTCATCGACTCGGGGCTGGAGCTGCGCAGCGTGAGTGGGACGGGGCAGGGGTGGGGTCTGGCTCTGCCCTGCCTGCGGTGGGTGTGATGTTCCAGGCTGGGAGGAGGGGTCTGCCCCGGGGGGGTGGCAGGGGTCCCCTGCAGTGTCCCACTCAGAGCCTCCCGCAGGTGTACAACCCCCGCATCCGCGCCGAGTCCCAGGTGCTGCGGCCCATCAGCCGGAGCCAGGCCGAGTCACGCATGCAGCGAGCCGCTGGCAGCCCCCCAGGTGAGCCCCTGCTCCAGTGTCCCCCCCCTCAGGACTGCCAGCAGGCTGTCCCTGTCCCAGCTCACGGCCTGTCTCCTGCAGGCACCTGCCTGCGCCTGTACTCGGAGGCCTTTGAGCAGCGCCTGCCCCCCAGCCCCGCGCCCCACGTCGGCGAGACCAGCCTGAGCCGCCTCGTGCTGCTGCTGAAGCGCCTGGACATCGCCGACATGGGCCAGTGCGACTTCCTCGACCGCCCAGGTGGAGCCCAGGGGGGCCAGGCACGGCGTGGGGCGCTGCAGCAGAGGGGCACGATGGCACAGCCATGGCTGTGGCCATCACTGCAGCCTGGGTTGTCTCTGGGGAGGGACTGGCGGCCTGGCAGGTGCAGGACACGGTGGGCAAAGCTGCCTGATGTCCCACGCCAGCCCCTGAGTCGCTGATGCAAGCGCTGGAGGACCTGGACTACCTGGCAGCCCTGGATGATGACGGGAATCTGTCGGAGGTGGGGATCATCATGTCGGAGTTCCCGCTGGACCCGCAGCTGGCCAAGGCCCTCATCGCCTCCTGCGAGTTCGACTGCGTGGAGGAGATGGTCAGCCTGGCTGCCATGCTCACAGGTACCCTGTGGGCGGCATGGGGGCTGCCAGGGAGGTGTGGGGACACACGGTGACCCCCTGCCCGCCTGCAGCACCCCCCTGCTTCGTGCCCCTGTCCACGCACCTGGAGGAGGCCGTGGCCCTGCGCCGGCGGGCGCTGCTGCACCCCAACGGGGACCACTTCACCCTCATCAACATCTTCAATGCCTTCCAGCAGCGTGAGTGTGGCAGGGCTGGGCCTGGGGGGCTCGCACCCCTGTGGGCAGCCCACAGACCCCTTTGTGTCCCCTGTGTCCCCTGCTCTTTCTGCTGTCCCACACGCCCTCTTGTGTCCCCTGTCCTGGAGTTGCATTCCTGACCCATCCTAGTGCCCAGCCTGGCTGGGGGAGGATCTGGGGGTCCCAGCTGTAGTCTGGGGGCTGTGCCTGTGCTCAGTCATTGTCACCACTGTGTGAAGGGGTCACAGACAGGGGCAGCAGCAGTCCTTCTGTGTACCCCAAGCCCCCAGCCCAGCGGGCTCTCTGCTCATCTGTCCTCACCCCATGGCACCACTGGCCTGTCCCCACATCACAGCCCCCACTGTCCCATCCCTGTCCCAACATCTCAGCCCCCACTATCCCACCCCTGTCCCCACATTCCTGACCTCACTATCCCACCCCTGCTCCCACATCTCAGCCCCCACTATCCCACCCCTGTCCCCACATTCCTGACCTCACTATCCCAACCCTGTCCCCACATCTCAGCCCCCACTATCCCACTCCTGTCCCCACATCACTGACCCCACTAACCCAGCCCTGTCCCCACATCTCAGCCCTCACTATCCCCCCTGTCCCCCGTTGCTGACCCCCTGTCCCTCCCGCAGACGCGGGTGACGAGGGCTGGTGCCGCAAGCACGGCGTGTGTGCCGAGGCGCTGCGCCTGGCGGGCACGGTGCGCGCCGAGCTGCTGGAGGTCATGCGCCGCATCGAGCTCCCGGTGTCGCCGCCTGCCTTCGGCTCCGACGCCAACGCCCTCAACATCCAGCGGGCCCTCATCTCCGGATACTTCCTCAAGGTGGGCCAGCGGGTTGTGGGGCGTTACGGGGGAGGTGTTGGGGTGTGCCGGGCACATCGTTCCCTCCCGGTCCCTCGCAGGTCGCCCGAGACATCGACGGCTCCGGGAACTACGTGATGCTGACGCACAAGCACGTGGCTCACCTGGCCCCCTCCTGTGGGTACCTGCTGCGGCCGCCCCCGCGCCGCCTGCCCCCCTGGGTGCTCTACCACGAGTTCACCATCTCTCAGGACAACTGCCTGCGCGTGGTCTCGGAGATCCAGCCCCAGATGTGAGGGGACGGGGAGGGACGGGTCCTTCCTTACAGCGGGGGGGTCCCTGTAGCTGGCTGACCCCACGCTGTCCTCGCAGGCTGGTGGAGTTGGCCCCGCAGTACTACCTGAGCAACCTGCCGCCCAGCGAGGGCCGGGACCTGCTGATGGAGCTGCGGGAGAAGGTGGTGGCAGCAGAGGAGGCGCCGGCAGAGCCGGAGCTGGCGGAGGCGGCCGGGCACGAGGATGAGCACGGGGACGTCTGCGTCCTGCAGTGAGCCGGAGCAGCGGAGCCCCGCGGTGGGGCTGCCTGGGCTTGGCCGTGACCCTGGGGACAGGGGAGCCCCGGGGAGGCCCCGGGGGGACTGTGTGGCTGCAGGGGCTGTCCCGGGTCCCAGGGAGGCGCGGGCACGGCCTGGCACTGCCTCAGCGCTGCGCCACGGTCAGTCGTGGGCCAGCGGCCGTGGGACCGCCCCGGCGCCTCAGAGCGTGGATTGGGGAGCGCTGGCCCCGGCCACGGGAGTGTTGTGGGCCCTCCCCACGGGGCTCCTTCACCCTGTCTTTCCCGGGGGTGCTGCGGGGCTGGAGGCATTGCCTGTCCCGCTCCCCCCACACCCGGGGCTGAGGGGCCACGCACGGGTCCCTCCTCCTGTATAAATTTTTGTGACCTTTGCTCCTGGCTTGGTGTCTGTGACTGCAGCGAGGGGTCCAGCCAGGGTGGGGTCCAACCCACTGAGAAACATCACCACACAGGGGTCCGGCCAGGGTGGGTCCATCCTGCCCAGGGACATCACCACAGAGGGGTCCAGCCAGGGTGGGTCCATCCAGCCCAGGGACATTACCACAGAGGGGTCTGGCCAGGGTGGGGTCCATCCAGCCCAGGGACATCACCACAGAGGGGTCTGGCCAGGGTGGGCTCTGTCCCTGCCCCTCCCATCTCCGGGATGGTTTCTGTCTGTGAGGCCTCACTGCCCTCCCACCCGTGTTTCAGGCGCCAGGCTGGGGTTCCAGCCATGCTGAGGCTCTGAGGGCATCCCTGTCCTTTGCCTCAGGACTTCCCCTCCGTGGTTGTGGTTGTTCTGCAGAAGCCAAGGGGAAGCTGCGGTTGGCGAGGTGGGGGCGAGCGGGGCCCGCAACCTGCTGCCAACGCCTGCTTCCCCCAGACAGGGCAGGGCACGGGGGCACCCCCGGGCAAGGCGTCCCATCCCTCCCTCCCTGTCCTTTTGGGGTCCCCTGCAGTGCTGCAGCCAAGGGCTGAGCTGCTGCACAGGGCCTGGGAGTCCTGGCTCTTCATCCCCACCCTTCAGCCCACGCACAGGGGCTTGGCTCTGCTCAGGGAGGGGCCTTGGAGGTCCCGCTGCCCTGTCCTGGCCACAGTGGCTCAAAAGGTGAGAGCTGGGCTGCCCCACAGCCCCAGTTCCCCTTTGCTTTCTAGGAACTGCAGAAAGTACGTGAAAGAGTACAGCACTCCCCGGCCAGGGTGGGGTCTGCTGCATGCCCTCGATGTCGGTGGCATCAGTGGGGTGGCAAAGGGGCAGCTGGTGACCCCGCTGATGATCTGTGTCCCTACGTCCTCATCTCTGCACACCATCCCATGGGGACACTCAGTGGCCCGAGGAGGGGAGGGAAGGGGTGTGCCAACCTGTGCCCCCAACCTGGGGGCATCACCCCGAGCCTCTGTGGAAACCCTCCCCTCTCCTCAACCCACCCAGGGGGGCCCAGCCCTGAGCTGCCCCCCTCCAGACCCCCAGCACAGGTGCTGATAGACCTCACAGGTCCCCCCACCCTTAGCAGGGCACTGTGGGGGTTCTGTGCACAGAACAGCACAGAACCCCCACAGTGTGCAGAGGGTGCAGACCCTCAGGTGCTGCAGGGGCTCGGGACCCCTCTGAGAGAGCTGGGACCACCCAAAACCCCAACAGCATCCCAGTGCCCTGCACTGCCCGGGTGTTCCCAGGGGGACCCATCCCCTGGCATTTGGGGACAGGGCAGGGCAGGACAGGGCAGGGCGCCCAGTGCCCCCTGCCCCGGGAAGTACCAGCTGTGGCGTGGGTGGGAGGCAGGGGGCTGAGCGTGGGTCCCATCCTGCAGTTCTGAGAACTGTGATGCTGCGGTGACTGCACCTTGGGGCAGCCCCATGGAGTCCAGCCCAGTATAAGAGCGCAGCCCCCGGCTCTGCCGAGCCCACCAGAGACACACGCTGAGGTAGGCACAGATTTGGGGGGCTGGGGGGGGGTCTCGGGGGCATCCTGCTCCGGGGATGCTGCTCCCAGGGCTGGGGGCTCTGCCTTGGCTGGCTGTACCTCTCTCCTGGGTTATGGCTGCCCTTTCCCTTCCCAGATGCTGGTGCTGGTGGTGCTGGTGCTGTTGGTGGTGCCTGCAGAACCCCTGACTGCCTTCCCCCCGAAGTGTGAGTGCTGCTCCTGGGTCACAGGGGAGGCCTCGGAGGGGGGACCTGGCTGGGGCAGCTGCAAGGGCTGCAGAGGAAGCCGAGGGAGTGGGGAGCATCCCAAACCCACATCCCTCTGATAGGGGCTGGGACAGCTCTGCTGGGAGCCAGAGGATGGGCACGGGGATGATGAGGGGTGGGATGGGGTGAGGGAGCGGGGGGAGGATGTGGAGTGCAGGTTTGCGGGTTTGGGGGACAATCTGCCCCCACCACAGCCCACCTCTGACCCCTGGCTCTGCCCTCACCTCCAGTCCAGGTGGGGAAGCTCAGCCAGGACGTGGTGGTGCGATGTGACACTTCAGAGCAGCACATCTACTGGACGCTGAACGGGGACGAGGAGCCCATGGCCGAGCTGGTGCCCGAGGGCCAGAAGCTCACCATCCTCGGCTTGGACCTGCCAGCCACTGGCAACTACAGCTGCTGGGCTGGCCCTGTCCTGCTGGACTCCACCTACGTGGTGGTCAGCAGCTCCCGTACGGAGGGGCTGGGGCAGCGGGGGTGATGGGGCAGGGGGTGGAGGGCTGAGCACCGGGAGATTCTCCTGCCCGGCCTGTGACACGGGGGCTGTGCGGCCGGGGGGAGCCCCTTGCAGGGAGGGGGGCTTCGTGCAGCCCCTGAGCAGCCACCCCTCAACCCCTCAGGCGATGAGGAGATCAACGTGTCCTGCCAGGCTGAGTCCTACAACGGCTCCTTCCGCTGCTCCTGGCCCGGGCCGCCCTCTGCCGTGTTCCGTGCCCGCCTCGTACGCAGGTGGGTGCCCCGGGACCCCCCAAAGCCCCGGCAGCACCGCGGGCACCCCGCCCTAAGGGCTGCCCGCTCCTCCCTCCCCGCAGCGACGGCTCCGTGGGGCCCTGGGTGCCGGTGGCCGGCGAGCACGGCCGCTTCAACACCAGCCTGGCAGACCCCCTGTTCTGCCCCTTCGGAGAGGAGCTGCGCCCGCTGCAGCTGCACCTGGAGGGGCTCTCGGACACCTCCCACCTCAACCTGTCCAGGCACTTCTTCCTGCGCGACATCGGTGAGCTCAGGGGCGGCGGGGTGGGGGCGTCCAGGAGGAGCTGCAGGCTCCGGGGGGAGGGTCTCAGCCCCTGTTCTGAGCCCCCTCTGTCCGCAGTGCGTCCTGATCCGCCCCAGGAGCTGATCCTGCGGCAGCGGGGGGAGCAGCTCCACCTGGCCTGGGCCCCCCCGGCCTCCTGGCCGCTCCCCAAGTCCTACTTTGCACTGCTCTACCATCTGCAGTACGAGCTCCACAACGGCACCCAGGTATCGGGGGGAGGGGTCTCTGCCCAGGGGGACCCTGCACAGGCTGCCCCATGTCCCCACCCTGCCCCGTGCCCACCCTGTCCCATCCCCGACCCCTCGCTGTGCCTGGCAAGATGCTCAGCCATGGCCCCTCCTCACTCTGCTTCCCTTCTTGGGGTGAAGAATTGTCACCCCTGGCTGTCACCCCTGCGCTGCCGGGGTCAGGGGGTGCTGTGCCCCCCTCCCCGAGGCTCTCCCCAGACCATACCCTGCCCCCTTTGCAGGTTGAGCAGTTCGTGGAGGGTGCGGAGGAGACGCCGGTGCCGGCGGGCGCGGGGCGGGTGCGGATCAGCTGCCGGGACCCCTACAACTCCCCGGCCTGGAGCCCCTGGAGCGCCTGGATGGACCTCGATGCACCCCAGTAACAGCGGCTTTGAGGGTGCTTGACCCCACAAACGAGCACCTCCTTTCCCCAGAATCCCCTTACAGAATCACTTTACAGAACCCCCATCCCTTTACAGCTCGGAAAAAGGATTTCCCCTCTATTAAAACTCTGGGATTGGCTTTGCCACCACAAACCCTGCTCGGTGTCCGTGGGAAGGGGGGTGCTGGGCCCCCACAGCTCCTCGAGGAGCTCCCAGCTGGCACAAAACTCAGCCCTGGGGTCCATGGGCATGGCTGGGACAGTGCTCCAGCCCAGCCCGGGGACAGGCGGGGGAAGGGTCCCCACAGCCCTGCCCAGCTACAGGCGGCTTCCCTCAACTCCCCCAGCCCTCAAAACCCTCCCAGCTCTGCCTCCTTTCCGGGGACTGCGGTGGGACAACGCCCCCAGACCCAGGAGCAGCACCCGCCCTTCATCCCGGGGAGCAGGATCCCCCCGACCCCAAAGTGCCGCTGATTGGGGGGGGGGGTCAGGGACCACCCGTCACTCTGGGGGGGCTCAGTTTCTATCGAGGACCCCACAATGCACCCCCTCAGTGTCCCTGTGCCGTGCCCAACTCGGGGGTGAGGGGCTGCACCAGGCAGGAGGGACCCCACACCCACAGCCCCCCCTGAGCCCACTCCCCACGGAGCCCCTCACAGACCCCCGGAGCACAGTCGGGGGTGCCGCCCGCCCCCCTGCAGCCGGGCCGGCTCCGGGTGATGCCACGGGGCTTTATTGAGGCGCTTCCACACGGGGCTGGGCCGGGACCCCCACCCCGGAGAGGCTGGTGAGTGCGTGCCCCACGGGCGCTGCCCTCCCGGGGGTCCCGGGCCAGGCGGGCACGCACAACTCCGGGGGACCCGCGGAACGGGGGGACAGAAGGACCGGGGCTCCGTGAGTCCAGAGGGGTCCGGAGGGTCCCGGGGAACGGGACTCGGGGGGTCTGCGGTCCGGCGGAGGAACCGGGCTCCGGCGGTGGGGCTGAGGATCCGGTCCCAGCACCGTGGGTCCGGTGGTAACGGCGGGGCCGGGCTCCGCTGGTGGCACCGGGGCTCCGGGGCTCCGCTCACGGCGGGGCCAAGCCGCCCAGGCGGAGCTCCTCGCTCTCCAGCATCTCCCTGGAAAAGAAGGGCCGGGCTAAGCCCCTGGCCCCCCGTGCCCCCCGCACCCCCCTGGCGTACCGGTACGCGGCGATCTCCGCCTCCAGCGCCATCCGCAGCCGCAGCAGCGCCGGGTACTCCCGCAGGCACCGGGCCATCTCCGCCTCCGCCGCCCCGATCTCCCGCTCCAGCTCCGCCACCCGCTCCTGAGCCGGGCCGTCAGCAGCGCCGGGGCCGCGGGGCGACCCCCGGGACCCCCCATCCGCAGAGACCCCCACCCCCGGCCCGAACCCCACAACACGGACTCCCGGCCCCTGGAACTCCGCAGCGCCCCCCATCCGGATCCCCGGGCAGACCCCCGCCCCACACGGACCCACGGGATCCCCAACACCCGCCCACAGTGCTGGCCCGACCCCACAAACCCCAGCTCCCAGTCCCACCTGAACTCCCCCATCNGGCCCCCCCCCGGCCCGCACCTGGTACTTGGCCAGCTCCCCGCTCCGCCGGTCCCGCAGCCCCTCCAGCTGCCGGTGCAAGGCGCCCACCGCCCCCCGCAACGCCTCCACCTCGGCGGCTCGGGCTCGCAGCAGCCTCCGGTAACCGGCGGCCTCAGCACGGGCACGGAGCACCGCCTGGCCGCCGCCGCCCCACCGGCACCGGGGCCGGCCCTCGGCCGCGCTCATCCCGCTGCTAACGCGGTTCCACCCCTCCGCGTCACGGAACCGCGGCCAATCCCCCCGGTACCGGCTGCCCGGCTCCTCCCGAGAGCAACGGAGAGGGGGAGCCCGCAGAAGCCTGTCCCCCAAAAGTGGGGCGAGGGGCTGCAGCACCGCGGGTAGCGGCGGGGTGGGGGGCAAGGTCGAGTTCAGCGTCAAGGTCACTGTTGTTAACCCCCCCCACGCCCTTCATCCCCTCCATCATCATCATCAACAGAGGCTGGAATCGGGCTGGATGGTCCTGGAGGGGGGAATCCCCACTCAGGGGGGGTCACTGGGGAGGGGGTGCAGAGATTTGCCAGAAGAAGGGGGGATTCAGCCCCTGTGCTCCCCGCGAGTGTCCTGTGGGTCACGCCGAGGCTCAGTCTGTGGGAGGTGACTCCCGGGGAATCCATCGGCACAGGGGGCACCCCGAGCCCGTGGCGGGGGGCTGCATGGGCATGTCCAGGCCCAGGGAGCTGACAGACCAGTGTGTGGGGGGCTGGGGGGCCCAGACCGTCCGTCTGTCCCACCACGGGGTGGCCAAGTCCTTCTGCACAGACGGAAGCTGGAGGTGGCAAACTCCGCCCGGGATAAGGCAAGTGGTGCGGGTGGTGCAGACCCCGCTGCCAGGACGGGGGGCTTCCAGCACCAGGAGTGGGAGCTCCACGCCCTGCCCTGCTCCAGCTGGGCTGGAGGCTGTGGGGCTCAAAGGGAGCCAGTGTGACCCACGGAGCTGCTGGTGGGGGAGCTGCAGAACCCTGCCCATCCCTGGGCTCCCGGGGCTCCGGGCAGGGAGCTGCAGGTGTCCATGGGGTGTAGAGCACCAGCCCTTGGCAGGTCTGAGCAGGGGGCTGCAGACATCTGTGGGGTGCAGGGGCCCAGCCCTGGGCTCCTGGGGGGCAGGCAGGGGGCTGCAGAGGTCCATAGGGCATGGGGGCCCATCCCTGGGCTCCTGGGGGTCCACCCACAGCAGGGCTCCATGGGGGTTTGGTGAAGCTTTGAGTCCAGCCTCACTGCTGGGTGGTCCTGGGGGGCTCTCCATGGCAGGGAGGGGGCTGCCAGCGCGGGGCTCTCAGGAAGCTGCAGCCCCTTCCCTGCCACGGTCCATGCTCAGAGCCCAGCGGGCTCCCAGTGCCACCTCCCGGCACACCAGCAGCACCCAGGGCCCTCACACCACAGAGGCCACCCCGGAGACCGACGTCACCTTGTTGTCCTCGGCCCAGGGCTGGAGGTTCTGCAGGGCGTAGAGCGAGGAGTTGTGCATGCAGAGCGGGTCCTGCGGCAGCGGCTGCGCCAGGCTCTTCTGGAAAGCCTCCTGCTGCAGGTGCAGCATCAGCCGGTTGGCCTGCTGCCGCTCCGCCTCGCGCTCCTCCGCCGTCTGACGCCTGCAGACACCCACCCAGGCTTGGCACCGGCCGCAGCTGGCACCGCCACTGCCCCTTGTCCCCTTGTTGTGACATGTGACACATCCCACAACGCCGCCAGACCGCGCGCAGGGCAGGCCATGGCGTGGGCAGCCCGTGCCATCCGTCCCCAGTGCATCCCAGTGCCAGCCTCTCCCGGAATGCAGGGCTTGCTGCTGGAGGGATGTGGGGTTTGGGGCTGCCAGAGGGTATTGGGGTGTCTGCCAGATGGATCTATTGGGGTGTCTGCCAGAGGGGTATATTGGGGTGACTGTCAGAGGGACATTGGGGTGTCTGCCAGAGGGACACACAGGAGTGGCTGCCAGAGGGATATTGGGGTGGCTCTCATAGAGATTATAGGGTGTCTGCCAGAGGGTATTGGGCTGTCTGCCAGAGGGACACATAGGGGTGCCTGTAAGAGGGATACGGGGGGGCTGTCACAAGGATATTGGGGTGTCTTCCAGAGGGATATATTGGGGTGGCTCTCATAGAGATTATGGGGTGTCTGCCAGAGGGACACACAGGAGTGGCTGTAAGAGCGATATTGGGGTGCCTGTCATAGGGATTATGGGGTGGCTGCCAGAGGGATATTGGGGTGGCTGCCAGGTTGATATATTGGGGTGTCTGCCAGAGGCGTGTGAGCATCACAGTTGTGGCAGCCAGCCCAGGGCTGTCCCTGTTACCTCCACTTGGTGCGGCGGTTCTGGAACCAGGTCTTGACCTGGGCGTCCGTCATCTTGAGGGCCTTGGCCAGGGTGGCACGCTCGGCCGAGGCCAGGTACTTCTGGCGGTGGAAGCGCTTCTCCAGCTCGCAGATCTGCACGCGGGAGAAGGACGTGCGCGGCTTCTTGCGCTTGGGCGGCGTGCGGTTCTGGTACGGGTGCCCGATGCGCCGCGTCACCGCGAAGGGCGACAGCGCGGCTGTGGGGACAGCGGCGTGAGGGGGGCTCGGGGTGAGCCCAGCAAAGCACAGCAGAGCAGGACCCCGGGGGATGGCGGGGGCTCGGGGCCACGGGGATGGGGAGCTCCGAGGGGGCACATGGGGTGGGGAGCGCCAGGGGAGCCACCAGTGCTGCCTGGGAGAGTAGGGGAGGGGGACACCCAGAGCTGTCCCCACCTTGGGGAGGACTCGTCCCCTTTCCTACCCCCCGGCACAGCCATTCCCCCAGCCCTGCGGTCGGCACTGGAATGTCGGGGTGGGTGGGCTGGCCCGGTCACAGGGACATCCAGCCCGACTGCAGAGACCCACCGAGCCCTGCCACAGCCCCCGAGGAGCCTCCCCAGCCCTGCCCGTGAGGGGATGGGACCGCAGAAGCTGTTGGGAGGCACACAGTGTTTCTTTCCATGGGCCCGCAGTGCCTGGGCTGGCCACTGCCAGGGGCCAGGGAAGTGGATGTCCCTGCCCAGCTGAGGTGTGAGCCAGCCTGGTGAGGCCAACGTGCCAAACCCAGCCTGGTGAGGCCAACGTGCCACATCCCAGCCCTGGTGAGGCCAACGTGCCAAACCCAGCCTGGTGAGGCCAACGTGCCACATCCCAGCCTGGTGAGGCCAGCGTGCCACATCCCAGCCCCAGCAGCTGCCGGAGGGAGCATCAGAGCAGCAAAGCAGCATGGAGGAAAGTGAAGGCCTGGCAGGGCCAGCCCCCCAACGCCTGCGCCCCTCCTGCTCAGCCTCGACCAAGCCGTGATCCTACGGCACCACGTCCCCATGGCGCCATGGCATCACAGCTGCCACCAGGGCCAGCGCCGCGTGGGCAGGGCCGCACATGGCCGGGAGCACGGGTGGCCATGGGGCCACAGCCCCCCACGGCACAGGGTACAGCACCCCAGGGACCCCCTGGCACCCTCCCGGCCGCGCCCAGGAGGCCGGCTGGCCGCCGGCGGGGGCGGGCAGGGCTGAGGCAGGTGGAGCCGCGCGGCCGGGGGGACGCAGGCCCCCCGTGCCCCCTCCCCGCGCGGGGCGGCCCCTCGCCGGGACCAGCTGCCTCCTGCCCCAGCCCACCCCAAGGCCGGTGGTGCTGAGTGATGGCTGCGGCTGGGAGACCCCGCGCCGGGGAGGGGCTGCCCCATCCACCCAAGGCTGGCGCCAGGCAGGAGACGAGGACGTCACCCGCCACCCCTGCGCGGGGACAGTGCTTCGTCACCGCTGCCATGGCGGGCTGGGCCGGGAGGCGAACACGGTGCTGCTGGCGCCCCGGTGGGACCCCCACGGTCCCCAGCGTCCTGCCCCTCACTGCCCCATCGCCCACACGGCCGGGACTTGGCCCCCAGCCTGCACGGCCTCCAGCCTTGTCCCCGCAGGCGGCCACACGCTGTGGACGTGGCAGTGCCGCCATCTTGGGTGGGAGCAGAGCGCGGCCAGGCCGGGGGTCCCCAGCACCCACACCCGCTCCCAGTGCCCGGGACCCCAAGCTCAGCACCCCTCCTGCTTCTCGGGTGCTGCAACCAGCACCCCTCACCCCAGCGCTGCTGCTCAGCCCCCAGCAGCAGAACCTCAACCCCTCGCTGCCTCCCCAGCGCCCGCGTCGCCACCCTGGGCTCTCCCACAGCACTGGCACTGTGCTCCACACCGATCCGGGATCCCGTCCCCAGACACCCCACAGGTCCCCCTGCACCCCCTGCACCCCATTCTCCGGGGTCACAAGGCACGGGACATCTGCTCTGTGCATGGATGGGCTTTGTGCTCAGCCCCACGGTGGGTCCCCCACCCTGCGCCGTGTCCCCACAGAGCCCCCACATCACATCTCGCACCCGCAGAGCCCCCACCCCACTCTGGGTTCCAAGGGAGCCCCCACTCCGCACCCACCCCACACCCGGCTCCCCACAGCCTCCCGGTTACGGCGGCACAGCGTCGCCACCGGCACCTCCAAACCGGGCAAGGGACCAAACACGGAGTACAGCTCCAGACCGGAGCCCGCTGGGACCCCCCGGGCTCCACCCGGCAGCCACCGGACCTGCCCGGTGCCGCGGTGGAGCCGCCGGTAGCCGCGTCTAACCCGAGCCGCTTCCGCGGGCCCCGACGGCGGCGGGCGAGCACCGGGCGCTGCGGGAACCTGTGGAGCGCACGGTCCCCGCCAACCCCGTCCGATCCCCGTGTCCTCCCCGACCCGCGCCGCGCCCGCCGGACCGCGCTGCCCCGACGGAACGGCGGGAGGGCCGGTGCCGCGTGGGTCCCCGGAGCCGTCCGTAGCCGCCGGTAGCCGCCGGTAGCCGTCCCGCCCGCTCACCTGAGAGCCGGTCTTTGGCGATGCGGCGCGTGGTCTCCATCCAGGGGAAGGTGAGCCCCGGCAGCGCGGGCCCCGGCGGCGGCGCGGCGGGCGCGGCG